>NW_010406457.1:10134-25943 GCF_000710305.1 Buceros rhinoceros silvestris | reverse complement strand
CTGAACTGCTGGCATCCATATGTAATGCACTTTCTGTCTCAGAGCTCCTACCACACGTTTGGTTTCTCTGAATGTTTTAAAGGGTAGTTCATTATGAACCCTATGTTATTGTATTCAAGTCTCCGTTAAACATCCCGAGTGTCAGTGGAGCAGCCTGAATGTGTGCTGGGGCTGCATCTTCCAAGCTCTGACTCCAAAACCTCCTGCCAGCTAGAGCATTAAACAGTCTCCCATTTCACAGCAGCTTCCCGCACCCCACTTGCAATACAAGCAGCCTTTGTAGAGACATTCTTGAAAGGGTGAGATAAGAGACAGTGTCTGAGTCGCAGAGTCCTGTGGTTGGGGGGCAGTTAGGGGGCCTGCCAGTGTCAGCAGCCCATACTGTGCTACAAAGAGGCCCCAACATCCCTGTAAACAGTGACTGGACTCAGGAAACAGGCGCACTGCGAAACTCACCAAACATCCTGCCAGGAAACACCAGATTCAACAATACCATCAGCCTGCTCAAAACAGCCAGCTCAAGTAACTGTGTGATACACACAGCACAGACCCGCAGAAGCACACACGTCCAAAGCTCCTGTGTGTCTGACACACTCATGCTGTAGGGGCTGTGTGCAGACACACAGCGCTCCGTGTGGGCATACGTTCAGAGCAGAGCTTGCACCCCACCAAAGCACACCCCGAGGGCGCAGGCCAGGTGGGAGTCTGGCACACACCCCATTTGTATTGCACAGTCTAATTACGACTTTAGATTGTGGGCTCACCTCCTGGGATGTGTGGGGTTAAATTCTCAGGGCTATCCTTCAGTGTGTACTCTTCCACTGAAATTCTCTCAGGTCCTGGGCTTGACTTAGCTTCAGTCAGAGTAAGTAACAGAAAATGCTGTTCATGTAAAAATCTGGTTTGGATAGCTAAGGCAAACACACTTAGTTCATCCAAAGCTGAACCAAACTACATCTATACGTTTTAGCTTATGGTGATCTTTTTAAGTGGCAGCTGACATGTAAGCATCAAAAAAAAAAAAAAAAAGCCAGTTCCAAAAGGTTGGGTTTTTTTTTTCTGTTAATACATTAGGACAAATTCTTATCCTACCTGAGTTCTGCCCGTGGCTTCCAAGGATTATGATATGGTCCTCAGAAGGTAAATGTTTTATATAGACATGTTTTTTAAGAGACAGTGTTAGATTATTCTAGTCTTGGGTCTTGTGCATTTGGGTTGGTTTTGTTTTCCACACAGTGTCCCCAGGAATCAGAATCAAGAGAGCACGTGGGTTGGGATAGCTGAACTGGCAGAGGGAATGATATGAGCAAGGTCCTGCCCCGGGGTCGGGTCAGTCCTGAGTATCAATACAAGCTGGGGACTAAGGAACTGAGAGCAGCCCTGTGGGTGCTGCTGGGTGAAAGGCTGGACGTGAGCCGACAATGTGTGCTTGAAGTCCAGCAGCCCCCCGTGTGCTGGGCTCCTCCCCAGCAGCATGGGCAGCAGGTCAGGGAGGGGAATCTGCCCCGCTCTGCTCTGGGGAGACCCCCCTGCAGCGCTGGGTCCAGCTTGGGGCTCCTCAGCACTGCAGAGACACGGAGCTGCTGGAGCGGGGCCAGAGGAGGAATGATGCGAGGGCTGGAACCCCTCTGCTGGGAGGAGAGGCTGAGGGGGGTGGTGGTGTTCAGCCTGGAGAAGGGAAGGCTCTGCAGAGACCTTAGTGCAGCCTGTCAGTGCTTAAAGGGGCCTGTAGGAAAGACAGGCACAGACTTCTGAGCAGGTCCTGTTGTGCCAGGACAAGGAGTGACGGTTTTAAACTAAAAGCAGGAGATTCAGACAAGAGAGAAGGGAGAAACTGTTTACACTGAGGTTGGTGAGATACTGGCCCAGGTTGCCCCAAGAGGTGAGAGAAGCCCCATCCCTGGAAACATTCAAGGTTGGGTTGGATGGGGCTCTGGGCAACCTGATCTAATTGAAGATGTCTCTGCCCACTGTGGCAGGGGGGGACTACATGACCTTTGAAGGTCTCTTCCAACCCAAAGGATTCTGTGATTCGATGATTCTTTGTTCATGCAGGCCTTAACTTTACAGGCAGGTGCTGGCACTGATGGCGGGCAGGGCCTTAAGACTGATGCAGTAAAGATGCCGTACGCCATGAGGAAAATACATTGCCATAGCTATGCAGTAGTTGTCTTAATGTATCCACAGGTTAAATAGTCCATTAAGCAGTGTGTGAGTGGTGGTGACACAGCGGAGAATCCACAGCATTAGCAGTGACGCAGAGAATACAAACCCATTCAGGTGTTAATACAGGAATTTCCATATTCCAGTGACTCTGCAATCTCACCATATGTGGCATTGCTCTGCAACCTGAGGAGCTTTCAGGGTAGAGGAGACTGAGTGAAAAAGTCACTGAACCCAAAGGCAGGTGTTTGCCAGTAAGTTTCAAACTGTTTCCAAGATGGAATCACCCCTGTCCCAACAGAAGACATTACACAGGAAGCCTGAAGTGGCTGCAACTTTGTGTGCTGGAGCAGGAAAGAAGCCAGTTCTGTGTGTCTCTTGGTTCTTGAAAGTGACCACTATCGTTTGGTCTAGCTCCACCACGTACTTTGCATGACAACATGTTTGGTCACAGTTTGCCTTTCTGACTGAAAGGAAGAGAAAAAAATGCTGTTTCTGAATACTGAAAGCATCTATCAACAACAGGATACTGGCTACTGTAATATCTCCAGCTGCCAAGAGACACTTCTCTCTTTGCAGTTAACATCCGGGTTTCAGCAGCTGAACTCTCCCCAGGCATCAAAAATAGTTCCTAAGCTAGAAAGTGCCAGAAACTCATTTCTGTGCTTTCTTTGTTCCAGTAATACTTTCAGCCTCTTGTGACCTTCGAGGTGATACAACCATTTTGGACCACTTGAAAGTTATCTCAGTTTAGCCCAAGTTCCAATTACTTTCCTCTCAGTGGTTATTACCAACCTGATTTCTGCTCTTCCTTTTAAATTCTCTGTATCAGTTATAATGGCTAGGTTAGTGACCCTTCAGTATTTGCCATAGCAGCGGATTAGGCTGGCAGCTACAAATACAGCCGGAGGCGAAATGGTAACAACTCCTTAGAATTTGGTTCCAGCTCTCGCTGAAACAGATTTGTAATACTAGCAAAGGTGAGTGTTTCAGAATGGAGATCAGTAAGAAGCAAGTATCACCTGCTATGGAGTGGTTATCAGAAAGGCTTCACAGGTACTACTGCTGAGAGCACTACTTCTTGAAACCAGCTCCCTGAGATTCTGGCATGGCTGTTTTCCCTGGGCTGCAGCGAAGCCATGATTTTGACATTTATTGCTGTTGTTAGAGTCCATTGATGCTGACTCAGTAAAACAGCACTGCAGCAATCTCATATTTGAAGATTATCACTTGCAGTACATGAAAATCTGAATTTTCACAGAAACCAGTGAAGCCATCAGAAAAGTGCAATGCCAGCAGTGTGTCCCATCCCATCTGATCTTAGATTGTGGCTGCAATACATGTTCAAGGAGGCAAACAAGTTTGGGCATCCACTCATGAACAAATAGGGAACATTAGTAAGAGGGAGAAATAAGAATAATTAATGGCAAAATGTATGACTTTTCCAATAAGCATCTCTCCTCCTCACAGTGGTCCCAGGGTGAAAAGCACTTAAAAAAGCCACAGCAAACATGTATTCCAGGCACATAAGCCATTTATTTTAAAATAAATTCTGCAAACAGTACTTTAATGTTAGTAGCAGCCATAGTGCTGAATTCTTTATGGCTTTTTTCTGGGAAGGAGCTCTAAAGAATTTTTCAAACAGGTAAGGAGGTAACAAACTTCTCAGACACAGGCAAGTATTATTTTCCTCTTCATACTGATAAATGCATTAAAATGCCCGTGGTTTATGCAGTAAGCTACCTGGAAAGTTGAAAGCGGAGCTCAGGAGCCTGAAGTCTCACATACTCTCTAACTGCTCAGTGCAGTGTGTAACACAAATCAGGAGGCATGAGTGTTAAAAGGGTGTCTCCAAAACAGTGGTTTCTCATCCCAATTGATTTGCAAACATTTGCAATTTTTGCAGTAGGGTTGTGGATCCTTGTGAAGGATATTCAGCCAACTAATGAAAGGTTCATTTTTCTTAACTATCTTAAAAGAATTTTGCAAACCATCACTAAAAACTGGTGCTCTGATCATCAGGAAGCTGGAGGTGTGTGATCAGAGGGACTATACCAAGGCAATGCACACAGTTGTCAGGTAGTTTATCAAGCTGTGGACAGCAAGAACTAAAACCCAGTCCTTTAGCTTCAAGGATTCCAACCTCTCCCAAGCGAGTCCACAGAAAGCTTTCATAAATGTTAGCTGTAGGGTGTTCTCTGTTACTTCTAGTCAGATCTCCTAAGGCCTTAGGGTTGGACTCCACGTGTGAAGCTTAATTGCTCAAAGTATTCAGGAGCTCCTTGGAAACGTGCACTCTGCAGAACTGTCGCCTAGTCAGGGCTGTCCATAGCCGTGGCACAAATGGAGGCCTGGCACAGCCTGTGTTTCTGTATGCAGGGCCAGTGGGACACGCGTGACAAGCGCTACAGCCACCTCATCACTGCTGATGGTTAAACGATTTGCAGCCCAAAAGCTCCTGTCAGGGTTCAGGGCTGCATAAGTGCAGGAGAAGATACAAGAGAGACAGTGAAAATATAAAAGGAATCTTACCAAGAACAAATGCCGAGGGTGCTTGTTTTTGCCAGAGACTTTCATCAGCGTTCCCTCTTTAACAAAGATCTGAAGGAGAAAACAGCGGATTGTATCCTGAGACTTCTTATTCTGAATCTTATTGAGAAAAGAGAATATTCCTCCTAGGGAAAAAGCTACTCTAACTGCTTTCATCAGCACAGAATAGAGAGATACCTCAACACTTGCTTCTTGCCTTACTCCTTAGGATCCGGCTTAGTCTTTGCCTGGATTAGCCCTGCTGCTCCTCATGCCTTGAACTTGTATCAGTAATGAGTGGGTTGGAAACCCACTTGTCCTCAGCCCCCTGCTTCTTTGCCATGGACAGTGCTCAGAGGAGACTGTCACAGATTGCAAAGCTGACATGTAATGGACTTCAGAAAAGAGCTCGTCTTTAAAAATCTTCTAAAGTAGACCAAAAAGAAGAGTTGAAACCTCAGGTTTCAGCACGCTACATCTACATAACGATGCCTGCATACACCGTCTGTACATGGTTGCTAACACAATACTTTGTTGGTCCCTATTGTGACTGTGTATGTATGTAAGACTATGTATGTAAGCAGCTAAACCAGCGTACCAGAACCTGACTGCAGTAACACTTGGAAAGGTCTAGAATAACTGAACCACACCAGTGGATTAACAGTCATCTACTCTTCTCAGATGGAGAACAGATCTGGTACAGCTCTCCACTCCAGAACAACTTATAATCGAAGAGGCCAGTCCCGCAAATTCTGTATGCTGGAGTTTGCAGAATTTGTTAAAGCGTTACTTGGCAAGGGCAAGTGAGAATACTGACGTTAGAGAAAAAGTAGAGGTTGGCTGCGTTATTTGGCTGATGAGGATTCTTATGCCGTAAGTATGCATGCCTTGAAAATTGCTTCATCAGTTTTGCTAAAGATACTGGTGGACTGAAGGGAAATTTAGAGTTGCAGAACTCAAGAAAGAAATCTTTTCAAGTGTAGAGGCAGGTTGGAGCTGAGGAAACTGGACAGTTTAAAAGCCAGGAGAAGAAACTTGCATTTAATGTGGATGGCAAGACAGCTGTACTCTCTCCCACATTACTGTTCAAGTGTTACTTAAAACTTATGTCTTGCATGAAAAGCACCACTGCGGAGTAGTGAGAATGAAAATCTGAAAACAAATTATTTCACCTGATTTAAGGCTCTTAGCCAGGCAAATAAAACTCTGAGCCTTTCCAGGCTGCAAGCAATTCCTGCTCGTGTTGCAACCTTTCAACAGGAGTATACAGGGAGAAAACCAGCAGCTCCATCAAAACACACTGCACATGGGGTGGCTGAGGACAGCTGGAGTGAAAAGTCAAATGGCTGCTCTGTGTAAAAGCTGGGACAATGCATGACTTTCCCAGCCTGAGGCTCTTGGCATATCTCTTTGTGCTGCCAGAGTGAAGGATTTTTGCACAAACCAGTGCTCCAAGTCTTATCCCAGTAGCCCAGTAAACACCACCTGTAGGTGTCTGCAATCTGGCCATCCACATGACCAGCGATACAGCCGCCCGGAAACAACGCTCTTATCAGCACAGGTCTGCTGCAGCACTCACCCTTCCTGGCTGGAGGAGGCTGCTCTGCCCTTTCACACTGTGCTCAATGTGTACCAGCTTCTGCAGGTTTTCCTGGGGGAGAGAAACAGCGTTTAGGAGACTGCATGACTGTTCTTTAAACAAGCAGGCAAACCTTCCCTCACCCCTCCTCACCATTTTACTTCTCTAAAAGTGGTATTACAGAATTAGGTTTCACAGAGAACTGAGCCCAGGGACTTTACACCTAGAAAGTCTCCTTGCAGCCTTTCAGGTTTTATAAAACCTCATCACCTGCATTCACATCTGCTGTGGCCTGTTACCCCCGATACCTCAGTTCACATTCAAAAGGGCCGCTAACTCCATCCGGCATTTATACACTGGCCGCTTTGCTGGCCATCTTGCTCTGCAAACTAATAAATCAGAAGCAAAGTACAGTATCTGCTCCAAAGGCCTGAGCATTAGTAGAATGGCATGGGTAATCCAAAGCACGCCTCGATACTACAAGACTGTTGCTAGGATTATCAGGAGGTTTATATGCTGTGATGATGGATTGATGGCTTTGCAATAGGGGCTTTAGAAGGTTAACTAGCAAGCAAGCAATGAAGCTGCATCTCTCTTTTGATGCTTTGCAAAAATCAGGAAGCTTGTTATCAAACTCAGATACTATTAACTACCTCCTTGGCCTTAGAGTCAAGTGGGCACTGGCATGTGGCATGAACTTACCTATGAAGATGGTAAATAAGATTAATCTAGCTAAGCTTGTGCTCTCATAAAAAAAAAAAAAAAAAAAAAAAAAAAAAAAAAGATGGTCTTGGGTGAATATACAAAGGAGGAAGAAGGGATACCTGTACCTTTGCAATACTGCTAGAGTCTTTTCAAATCTCCTTCTGTTTAGCAGGTGAGGCTGCTAAAACCGAGACTTGTACATAGGATTCAGGTGTGGTTTTATCTGGTCAGAACAGTAGAATGGGCTGCACAACAGCAATGGGTCATCGCTGGATTGTGTTTAAAAATTAGGAGCCTCTTGTCTTGAGTTAGCCATTGTATGGTAAATCCTCAGTTATACACCCAGACAAACTACAGGCTATGGTCCATATTTGATACAGCTTTCAGACCTGGCAGCCTTCAACTGCAGTTTTCTGCTATGACAGATAATGGTCTCTTTTCCTATGCTCCATTGACTAGCATTAAGACACCCCTGGGCTTAGTTAGCCTTGATTAGATTGTACAGTATATCTGCCTGATACAAATCAGTGCTCTCTACAGCATCAGCTAATTAAGAAAGCCAGCACAGATACCAGGAGGAGCATGTCCATGTCAACATGATGGTCTGTCAAGGCTAATTCACCCTGCATTTCAGCTATCACAATTAATAGTACCTTTCTCAGCTTTTTGAGATAAGCCTGAAATACCTCCATATGTTACTGCTCTGGTGAAATATTACACTTGTTTAGCATGAAACTCAGTCTAGTTTGTAATCAGTTCTCTCATATCAAACATGTAGAAACACATACAACCCTTGACCAGCACAGGGCTGCATGATGACCATGCGATATAACTGACCGTAGACACATTTTCAAGAATTTCAGCCATCAAGTTTTTCTTTTACAATGCAGGCAGTAACAAAGGGAACTTTTCAGGTCACTTCTAAAATACTATAGGCCAGCAAAATGGAAACAGAATGTATAAACTAATAGCACAGGAAATACCAGGGATCATGGGACAGCTGACATTTGCAAAAGACATTTGCAGAGGACTTTCCCGTCACTAAGGGTATTTTAGCTCTGGCAAAACCTGTCAAATTGTCAGCTTACACAATGGAAACCTGTTCTTCATCTGCAGGAAAGGCAGTGCTCTCCTGAGAGCACACTCATGGGCAGCGCTAGTTCTACTCGTTGGGGCTTCTACAGGAACGAGAGGAGAAGCTCCTGCAGCTCAGGTACTTCTCAGCTCTTCTTAGGGCTGCTGGCAGAGGCGCCTGTTGTGATGCTGACGTTTGCAGTATGGACACATGTTCACCAGGAAATGGACAGAGATGTGTCAGACTCATTTCCCGTAGGAAGTCAAACAACCCTCGCATGTGAAGGACAGTGATTTGTCTGGGAATGTGGGCAGCTGAGGGGTGTATAGTTTCCTACAGTTCCCTTAAAATTCCCCATTTATATAGTTTTCTCCATTCTCCTTCAAACTATGATAATTCTCCTTTCAAATACCCTTCACAAGCAACGATTAAAAAATGAAAACAAAGCTCCGCCCGACTAGTACTGCAGATGTGGATGAATGAAATCCTCTGGCCATGTTAGCAGTGAACTGCAGCTTCCATCCTATTATCACCATGTCTGTGCAGGAGGAACGCCTCCCCAAGGAATTCACCGGCTGTTAATAACAATGATTTATAGCTCTTAACACCTCAGAGCCCCTAACAGATTGTAGAAGTTCAAAGACCAATACAAACCCTGCTTAGTTCAAGCAGTGAATGTCTCCTAAAGTTACAGATAGACATCATTCTATGTGGTGATGCTATGCTTATGTCTCTGCACATCTGTAAATGGAGAATAGTATTTTCCTGTTTCTGATGAAAATGCTGTGGAGATTAATACATAATGTGTCTGAAAATCCTAGGTTAATAGTTCCCAGGGGAAAACTGCTAGAGCATTATTCAGCAGAAAATGCAGATAATAATTCAATGCTCCTGTCAGATTATTGGAGTGTAGTTTGATGAGTTGGTAAGTGGCAGCAGAAATCTTCCTCCTTCCAGGTGCAAGCCAAGTTGAAATTATTGCTAAGAACTGACTAATAACTAGTCAGTTACATGACAAGTTATTAATGCTCTGTCTTGAGTGGTATTGTTCAGTTTGTTCTGTAATTACACTAAGTTCTTAAATTCTTTGCATGTTCTAAAATCTGAGAGAAAGAAAAGGACTGCTGGTTGTGGCTTTTGTGGATGGGATATTAATTCAGGAGGACAGTCTCTGATTTATCAGATTAGTGAACTTTGATTCTCATGAACCTGTGCCTTCACAAAATGCACAGCATTCACACAGATGGGAAAGAAGGAAATTTTTTTTCATCCCTTTCAGGCCAGAGTTTTGAGAAAGAGCAGGTGTGCTCTGAGGATATGGAAAAAAATGAAGTATAAAAATCTGTGTGGGATTTGCAATGAAGTTGTTCCAAACCAGATATTATTAATAGCGATTATTGTGCAGTCTGTGACATCTGTAAATCTCAGACCATAGGTGATGTTCTTCAAATTACAGCATTGCTTAGTGGAGATAAAATCATTGCATGGTAATGCAATACAGCAGATTTTATTTTGGCCACTTACGTATACTTCTAACTTCAGAAAAGTATTCCTACAAATCTCCCATAAATCTGAGCGAAATCTAAGGAAGGAGAGTTGCCAGGAAAAGATATGTGACCTTGACTTGTTAGAAACTGAGCTCTACAGGTCTCAACCTCTAATTACAGGTATCCCTAAAGCTCTGAGATTACTCTGGAAGTTTTTCCTGAGATCTCATTTTTATGATGAAATATTTATTACTTTGATACAAAGTATGTTTTAATAATGGGTGAGTTTGATTCTTTGTCTGAGGAGAAAGAAAATCAGAGTCAAACCTGTTGACAACTTTTGCTCTGTAGTTTCAGAGGCATTCTGCAGAGGGGCCAGGTTACATTTCTTTTTATGATAAAACTGACTGACATTTCATTAGACTGCGAAGACTCTTTCTAACCACTTGAGCATAGTGCTAGGCTGTGCAGCTAGAGCAAAGTTGGATCTCTAGAGAGAATGTAGCTGCAGGTGTGGGAGACTAGTGTGACAAAAGAAAGGCACTGTGCTTAGGTATCACCCAGAGGTCCTCCAAGTTGAATTCCTCTGGAACCTGGTGGATCCTGTGCCTGACAGTGTCTCTGCTGCCTCCTGTGCCACCCAACACTGCTTTTTGCTGATGTCAGTACAAAGCTCCTGTCATCTTAGACAGACCTAGATCCTTGGAAACCGATGGTCACAAGATCAGCTATACGCAGGCTATCTTTGCCAGTAAATTAGGACGCTAGTATAATGCAAGCAACATTAATAAATCACACTGTTCATTAGTTTGGAAAACTAATTTGGAAAACTATATAACTTATTTAGATACCTAAATCTGAATTTGGACATGAGCTCTAACCATTGAAAGTCTTGGCCAGTCTATTTGGTTGTGTGATCATTTGCAAGACTATAAACTGTGACCTATTTTTCTGAAATAAAATAGGATACCAGAATTGTGGAAAAAAAAATGTGAATGAGCTTAGAATATATCTTTGACTGTACATTTATGATGTCTTCAACATTTCATATCTAAAAACATCCCATGCTAGAAACAGAATCATGAAAATTCCCATCTCTCACTTCATTGCTCCACATATCATTTCAGCAACCTCAATAGGGAAAAAACTTTGTGGTGTTTGTTGTGGTGACTTACATCTCGCACAGCTCCACTAAAGGGCACAGACCCACTCCATATCTGCAATACTGTGAACCACATCTGTACACACCCTTGAGCCTCGTCCTGAAGGAGGCTTCAGAACTTAGCAGAGATAGGTATTCACTTCAGCAGATGAGCAGAAAAGACAGTATCGATCAGGAGAGCGTGTATCATGGTAGGACTCACCGCTTGGAGCATGCTGTCGTTGGCTCGGTCTGTGATTTCAGAAACAATGAATAAGGCAGCTGAGGGATGAAGCAAAACAAACACTGTAAATCGCATAAAAGAGTAGGAAAATAACCCTAATCCCTTCTGTTTGCAAGGGCACCTTTAAAAAAATGAAGCAACATCCCCAGCAACAGATCCTCTAACTTCTCTGGCACCTTCAGAATGCAACTGCACAGCAAATAGAAGGCACAACACAGTGCTGTAACTTTCCCTTCCATTCATCATTATCCTGTGTAAAACTCTGCATCATACTTGTGCTGACCAGGAGAGCTCATGAGGTCCCTTTTAAGCACTTAGCAAGGCACAAAATCTTTGTGTGATGTTTTCTAGTTGCAGATTTTTGGCAATTGGAGCTTGTGATAGGGAGAGATCGAGGTAACCCAGCTTTAGCCATCCAAATGCTTGGAAATCTGAGGTGTTTCCCTGTGCTGCCAAGGGAGAGGACAGGTCACCCCCTTCTGACAGAAGTGTGTATCAAGTGGTAACGTGAATTAATGCCGGGATTCTCCACTGGCAAATAACCTGGACCAGGTCATGTTTGATGGCCCTGAGGGCAGTAGCATAACATGGCTCAGGTCCTTATCTTAAATCTCTCCCTCTGTGGAACAGGGCACTCTGTCTGTTTCTGGGCATGACCTGGGGGCGTGCTAGCCATCACTGGCCAGAGATGTGACAAGCAAGTGCTAACCACAAACAAGATGGGCAATTGTGGCCACAGGGCTTGGGCGTCTCTGGCTGTGTTTAAATTACTGGTATAGCTGCAGTCCCGCTGCTCAGTGACTAGGATCCTAAATCTTGCACCAGACTCTGCTCTCGGTCAGACTCCCCTTCGGTATTGCAGAACTTATCGCTGTGAGTTGGTTTGGTTTTACACTCGGCATTAACACAGAGGTGAATTGAGTTCATTAATACCATGTTATTCCTGCTTACTCCAGCCTGGAAGCTACTGCCATCGAGGTCACAGCTAAACCTTGCTTTGAATTCAGTGGGAGCAATGGACTTCTGCTTTATCCATCTGGTGTCTCAGAAAGGATGGTGTTAGCAGCTGGTCTTCTGGATTTGTTCTTGACTGTGCAGAACTGATTTTTATGCAATGTCTTTCAAGTTTACTCAGGCTCAAGGAATCCAGAATCCAGATAAGTGATTCAAACCTCCTGGGTTTCTCTGAAGTTCACAGAACACAGCAGGCATACCATAGATAATGGTACACAAACAACCAGGTGGAGCCAAACCAATTGACATTACAATCACCAGACCAAGTATGGATGGAGCCAAAAAGGACTAGGATTTCCCTGATGATGGGCGGACCTACAATATCTGCGCTATGCTTGTACAGATGATAGTTTCTTCTTCTGTAAGCTCATTGCATCAAAACTAGAGGAAGCCCACATGTTTCAATGAAAAAAAGGTAGGGTTCTTGCCCTAAATATTTTGTCTAAATTCATATCAGTTCTTATAGATCTTACATCTAACCTATTAACACAGAATCTTGAAAATAATCCTCTTCTATGTACCAATCCTGCACCTCTTTAGAAACAGTTAGCAAAGCGGAATTTTTGTTCTACCCATTTCATTTTACCTTGCGTGGCTTCATACTCTGTAGAATCAGGGCAAAGATTATTCAAGTAATCTGTAGAAAATAATCAAACAAACACAGACAACCAGTAATCAGAATACAGATCCACATAATTTGTAGTGTTATTAGCTGAAATACAAAATCTTAATCACAGTCACAGAATGGTCTGACTTTGAAGGTCATCTAGTCCAAGCCCCCTGCCATGGGCAGGGACATCTTTCACTGGATCACGTTGCTCAAAGCCCCGTCCAACCTGACCTTGAATATTTCCAGTGATGGAGTATCCACAGTAATGTTCTCTATCACTTTATTTCCAAATAATTAAGTGTATATAGCCTCTTTTCAAAGCAAAACTCATCTTTGACTGCATTCTACTCTGAGAATTAATGCAAGAGCATTGATACAGATGTGGAGTCATCACATAACTTGGCATAAGTTATACATGAATAAACAGAGAGTGACAAAACTATTTCCTTGTTTCTCAGCCAAGAGAATTGCTGAGTAGCACCACTTTACAAATAATTGTTGTTCTAATGAATTCTATTTTCTCATCTGAATGAATGGTGTGGGCTGCAATGACTGATTTTCTGCATTTATTGTAAATTAATTATATGCATTTTATAGACACAGGAAAGAGACTCTGGTTCTGTACATGCAGAGTTCAGTGATTACTACCAAACTTTATCACATTCTGAAAACAGGTTCTGTAAAATACACACAACAGGACTTACATTTACAGGAATTATATTTGCATTGTAGACAAAGCTTTAACCTGCCAGTTCTGTTTGGACTACTTGCCTTGGATCATCTGTCTGTTCTTTGTCAGTGTCTTTAAGCTTTTAAAGACAGTAGTATATGAGTGCCACCATTCTAAAAGCTTAATCCTGAAATACTTCTTTCTTACCCTTCTGATGAATCCAGGCTCCTAAGAGCATCCGAGAACTAGGTCTCTGTGCTGAGAACGGTGCTGTGCGTAGATACCTGTTCCCTTGAGTGTCCTGTCCATATACGTATCTCTTCCTAGTGCTGTGCCCTGGAGCCACAACACCGGCCTGGCTTTTACATGCGTTCAGGAAAGCATCTGCCTCTGCTCAGGCAGGCAGGAAGGGGTTGTGTGGTGTTATCAAGCAATATTTAGCATTCCGTTTCACAGCTCTGTCCTTGGCTATGGGCATTTAACCGAATGAGCAACTCCTTTTGGCTGTAGTACAGTAATGGGCAACAAATATCCTTCCTTATCTGGTAGAAACAGTCATTTATGAACCGCAAGTACACCTGCCTATTTTAATTTTTTTTTACACAGTCTAGACAATCTGAAGGACTGCCCTGTTCCAGACCCACTCTGTCCTTAGCAGGCAAAGAGGGGCTTGGCTTCTTGATGTGAAGAACTGAAGCAGTAAATGTATTTTCTGGAATATCTTCATCCAGCAGACCTTATCTCGCTGCACAGAAAAGCTTTCATCTTCCCAGTTAGTGGACAAGGGAGCTCAAGTTGCTTAAGCATAGATGGAATCCAATCACTAGAGCTGCACTGAAACCTTCCAGCTCTCCCAGAAAATACCATGCTTCATGTTTACCTTGTGGATCACAGAAATGGGCAGAGAAAATGGTGCATAGTGGGGCCATTTCTGGCAGGGACATGCCAAAAACCTTTTTCCTAGATGCAGTATTTGTGTGCTTGGACTAAAAACACTAGGAGGATCATGTCAGACTACTAAGCACCACAACCGCACGTCTGGAAACCTGCCCTTAATGTAGACACACCCAGAGAGGGGAGCAAGTCAGACAGAAAAGAAGTCCTTCTATTGGCATCTGGTGTTCATTGGTATTGCTCACCCTAAAAAAGCAAAACCATCTGAGAATAATGAGTTGCATCCTTGATCAAAGTGTCTGGAGCAAGATGAAACTGCTGCTAATCTGTGCTGTGAATAAAAATTTCATATGGTCATTTTGCTCTGCTGCATTTATAGGAGCCCTTTCCAATACGCTGTGCCCTTTGTCGGCTGTTGAGTGTGGACAGGGTTTATGGCTTCCTTTTTACTGTCTCGCATATAACTCATCTTGCATCCCTCTCTGCCTGCATACATACATACCCCAAAGCATTTCTCCATCTTTATGGATCCTTGCTCTTCTGTGATCCAACCTGACTAAACTACTTGACACCACTGAGATTCATTATTACGCTTCCTTCCCCAACCAGTTTGTTAGTTACAAACCTGAACTTCACAGTCCTTTCTAGGGGCCACATCCTCCTTCAGAAAGCTTGCTCCCATCGTAGGCATGAACTTGCTAGATTTGCTGTAGCTTGCAAGGAATGAAACACCAGAGGAAATGCAACCCCCCTTGGAGAGACTCCAGGTGGGAGTGGTATATATGGTCCTGAATGTAAAGGAAAGGTGTTACGGTAAATGTAAAATCTAACTGTACTGTTAAGGTAAATTTGGTTCTCTGCCTCCTACAATGCAGAGAAATTGGACTGGGATTTTGACTTGTCACTAGTCTTAGGGGTACGGTGCACAGGGCTTAGGGTGCAGTACTGGCTACAACTGCTTTGTTGATGGAGTAGAAGGAAAATGGTGCTTGCCCCTGTCATGCAATACAGAGTACCCTTGCTGGGGTCTACTGTCCTCTACTGTCTCTGATAACTGCCCTTGACATAAATAACACCAAACCTGTTTGCTGGCAGGGAGGCTGAACTCCACCTTTCCTAATTCACAGAAGGAAAAAGCCAAGAAGGAATGGCAAAAAGCACCTGACTTCACACTTTTTTGTGACCTTTCGGCATGGTTGTGCTTGCTCCTTCTCAGGCTGCCTGACATTTCCCAAATCCTGTCCTAAGCACATTGAAGTTCTCAGGAAATTCGATATGGCTTCACCCTATTTTAGCTGTCCTGGCATCAGCGTGTGGCTCAGTGGAGGCACAGAACATCATGGTAGAGTTTCCATTGAGTACCTCTGAGAGCAATTTTACTGACCTGTGAGCAGCACACGATACTGGAAAACACGCTGCACCACTTTCAAAAGCCGATGTTTCACACTCTGAGGGCTGTCACCAGAGCTCTGCTGTCCTCAGTGGAAGGGAGAGGAAACACAAAGATAAGGGATGTGTGAGCCCAGTAGCAAACTGTTGTGACCACCTGACATGTCCTATGAAAGCTGCTACCAGTTGCATACGCTAATTCCCATTCCCAATTTACCCAACCTGCTAGGGGGTATTTTCTTTGTGACTATGAGGAAGTTTGTGAAGTTTATGGCATCATTCACGAATAGTTTGCACAGAGAGGGAAAG
>NW_010406457.1:0-10038 GCF_000710305.1 Buceros rhinoceros silvestris | reverse complement strand
GGGAAAGAGAAGGAAAGCAGATACTGTTTAGAAGGTAAGGGTTGGATAAAGACTTTAGGATGGCATATGAAGACAGGTATCAGCTCTCAATGAAGCTTGCCATTGTTTTTCCTTTTTTGGACTGAAAGTTTCTTCTTCTTGCAACTTTTTAGTATCTTATTTCAAGTCATGGAACTGAGCACAACACAGCAAAGGATCTCCCTGTGACTGATTTGGAATGGAATGTCCAGAGGTATTTACAAGAAAATGAACCAATGTTGTGATTTGGTTTAACACACCCATGGAAAAGAAGTAGCAATTTTTCTCTACCTTTACCCTTTAGATTCCACCTGCTATCAGGCCCAGTCAGCAAGACAGGTCCTGCTTGACTAACCTGATCTCTTTTTGTGACAAAGTGATCCACTTAGTGGATGAGGGAAAGGCTGTGGTTGTTGTTTCTTACAAAGTCTGAGTCCAAAACCCAGCTGAGTTTCACGAGGTTTCAGTGTTCATTGACCAACATTTCTGAAGTGTTTGCCACTTGTGAGGGGACAAAAGGAGAACAGGAATCGAACTGCTTAAAGGAAGGCTGGCAAGAGACAGGATTTTCCAAGGCAGTAGAGGTGTTTCATGTTACTGGATTGCTCCTCTAACTGGCTGACTACTCTCACCAAGCGTGCACTCAGGGTTGGGCTGAGTATTCCCAGTCCCCCATACTTAAGTCAAAGGTTCCAGAAACAAGATGAGGCCCTAAATTCTGAGTTGTTAGACTGGAAAGCAAATAGTGGTCATGCTTAAAAAAAATGCAATAGGAAAGGACTGAGAGACAGCTCCCCCCCAACTTGTGTGTGTATGCATGCATGGAAGAGGGCAAGAAGTTACAGAGATCACTGATTCCAGGGTAAAATCCCGCCGATCTCACCCTAGGAAAAGCCTCATCTGCATTCTTACAAATAAAAGCTAATTCTCAGGGTTGATAGTTAAGACAGTAGTGCAGTATGTAGGCATGTGGCTGGGAAGGATGCAGAGAGCACAGGCTCTCGGCACAAAGCTTGCATTTGCTCAGTTCATGTTCAGAGCAGTGGGGGCCCCTCAGCTGCTGACAGGAAATCATTGTGGTGGCTGCCAAGTATCCATTTGTAAATGCTGACTTCCAAATGTCTTTTGAAGTTAATTGTTATCCTTAATATTTCACATGTGCTGCTGAGAAAAACACAATCCATACCCCATGGAGCTGGCACTCTAACCTGTAAGGTCCACTCACTAATTTATCCTTACAGCCACTCTGCCACCCGAGTAAACATGGTTACTTCTCTTACCAGGAAAAGAATACGAAACAAGGGTTCCTGGCCCCCAGTAAAGCAGCGCAGCTTTTAACCATTTTAGCTCAATCAAGTCAGTGTAGCCCAACTGAACTTTCCCATCCACATATAGGTTTATGCTTTTGAGATTATGTGAAGTGGCCACATTGCCAGTACTTTAAAATGTAATCAGGAATAATGGAATTTCTGCCACATGTACTTTGATGGTGTTTCTCAGTTTTTCAGCACGGATGACTGAGTTAATGCAACTGGAAAATATGTGTTTCTTGCTACAGGGCCAGAGGTTACAGGCTCAGAGGTTACAGACCATTCAGGGAGTCTAGATGAAAAGAACCCTGTCTGTGTCTGGCCAGTGGAGTTTGTGTCTTCCTGTGCAGTTCAGTGCTGCTTGTCACAACATCCTCTGTAAACAGAGGAAGCAGTTATCAGAAATTTAAAAATGCAGAGAAGAGCAATTGTCAAGATGTTGTGGGTTGATCACTGCCAGCAGCTAAGCACCTCTGCAGGCTAACCCTCACTTCATCCTGGCCAGACCAGTACAAAAGAAAGGATGGAAAATGCAGTGAAAGAAGGGAAGATAAGAAGAGATGATAATAATAATAGCTACTAACTCTTAATGCATCCACAGAGAACTTGCTAAGTTAATGCATGACTGAAGAACTACTCCACTATGTGTGTATATTTCAGCAAAATATACTCACAGAGCTGTAGAGTCACAAACATACATTCTGCATGCACACACAGGGGGCTGTGGGCAGCGGACAGAGACACAGAAGCACATCTTCAGTTTCAACACTAGGATGTGTGAAGAGAACTAGTCTCCCATTCTACCCTGTGTGAACACTGGTGGAGTTGGAGAAAAATATCTTTGCCTAAGCCCTGTGGCACCATCATGCATTAGTGCAGGTAAAAAAATGTGGGAGCCTTACCTCTAACTGCTGAAGTGCGGTAGCCAGTTGGGAATATTTAAGGCAGGTTTCATCTAGCAAAGCCAAGTTCCTATCAAACTTCGTAATGTATGCTGTGTGGTGATTCAGCCTTGATTTTCTGGAGAGAAAAACATCAGCAATTTTCTGGTGTTCCTCCCTAAGGCCACAGAAAAAAAGAACCAGCAAATAAATAAATAAATAAATATTTAAGCAGAAGAGCCATCCTTCTTTCTCATCGTATTAGACCCACAGTGCTATGGACATTGTGCAGCTAAAGCCTACGTCCAATGGCAGGAAAGAGGCAGCACTTCACTGACATACGGGACAACAAAACGGGCACCATGAGGGGCTAATCCTGCGGCTGTGCCTTTGCCATGGCAGCACTTCGTGTCTGTAGCAGGTAGAATGTCTCCTTTCTGGACACAGCTCCTGCTTCTCTAAAGAGACGTTCCAGTGGCTGCAATGCTTTGAGCACTGGTTGTGGGGGATAACGCACCGTCTTCAGTCTGTAACATCGTATCTTCAGCTTTCCCTCACTGCCCCCTTCTCAGCACTGACCCACCATCATCTGTCTCAACACCCAGCTGCACAGTACTGAAATATTCATGAGGCATGAACAAGGTCAGAACAGGACAAAATCTGAGATCACAAAAGAGTGATCATATTTAAGGGAGGAATGTGAGTTCCTGGGGATGTCAGAGCAAGAGTTTCTGGGGCACTGCAGGCACAGGGAAGGACTTACTGGCAAGTTCAGGGGTGGTGGTGACCTGGGAACCTGTATGAGCGCAGCCCTGTGCCGTGTGTCATTCTGTTGTGTGGCAGCTTTTACAACACAGCCCTCTTTTTTTCTCCAGTGCCATAGAGGGGTTCTGGACAGAATCTTAGTTTCCAGCTTCAGTTTCCAGTTGTGTCCCTTTTCTCTTAGGGAACAGGAAGTATGCTGCTAGAGTAGGGCTGTGACTTCTTGAGGATACCACGAGCCATCTTAGATCCCCGATGGAAACACCACTTCTGTTTGTGTTGTGTAAATCACAAATAACTGGTGAACTTTTTAAAGTCTTTCTGCCATTTGTCGTTGGTGGACATGAACCAACATACAGTTCCCTGTAGCCTTTTCTTTCCTTGTTGTGTGCTTTGGCTTGAAAGTGCAGGGCTGACAGGGAGAGTTGTGCTCTGCACTTAGGATTGTTACTGAGCAGTTCTCCTGATCTGACTTCCTTGACTGCTCAGTGGCAGTGCTGGGATGGGATCAGCCACTGTCAGTGACCACTGCCTCCTGCAGCTTCAGTATCGTGGGCTCTGGAGCTGCATGCTCCTGACTTCAGCAACTGGCACTGTCTCCCGTTACATCCTCATGGAGAAGCTTAGGCAGCGTGGGCTGGATAAGTGGTCAGTGAGATGGATTCAGAACTGGCTAAATGGCAGAGCTCGAGGGTTGTGATCAATGGTGCAGAGTCTTAGTTGGAGGCCTGTAGCTAGTGGTGTTCCCCAGGGGTCAGTGCTCTGTCCAGTCCCATTCAACATACTCATCAGTGACCTGGATGAAGAGACAGAGTGTCTCCTCAGCCAGTTCACTGATGATGTGAAGCTGGGAGGAGTGGCTGACACACTGTCAGGCTGTGCTGCCATCCAGTGAGACCTGGACAGGCTCGAGAGCTGGGCAGAGAGGAACCTCATGAAGTTCATCAAGGGCAAATGTAGGGTCCTGCAGCTGGGGAGGAATAACCCCCTGCACTGTACAGGTTAGGGGATGACCTGCTGGAAGGCAGCTCTGAGAAGGACCTGGGGGTCCTGGTGGACAATAGGCTGACCGTGAGCCAGCAATGTGTCCTCATAGCCAAGAAGGCCAATAGTATCCTGGGATGCATTAAGAAGAGTGTGACCAGCACGTCAAGGGGGATTATTCTCCTCCTCTGCCCTAGTGAAGCCACATCTGGAGTCGTGTGTCCAGTTCTGGGCCCTCTAGTTCAAGAGAGACAAGGAACTACTGGAGAGAGTCCGGTGAAGGGCTACGAAGATGATTATGGGACTGGAGCGTCTCTCATGAGGAAAGGCTGAGGGACCTGTGTCTGTTTAGCTTGGAGAAGAAAAGACTGAGAAGGCATTTTATCAACGTTTATCAGTATCTAAAGGGTGGGTGTGAAGTGGATGGGGCCAGACTCTTCTCAGTGGTGCCCAGTGACAGGGCAAGGGGCAACAGGCCTAGTTCCATCTAAACATGAGGAGAAACCTCTTTACTTTGAGGGTGAGGGAGCCCTGGCAGACTGGCAGAGACTCCTGCTCTGGAGAAATTTCAAACCTGCCTGGATGCCGTTCTGGGCAACCTGCTCTTATGACCCTGCTCTAGCAGGGGGGTTTGATTAGATCATCTCCAGATGTCCCTTCCAACCCCTGCCATTCTGTGATTCTGTGATCATAAGTTGTCAGAGCCAGAGTAGTTCAGTCTACGCACGGGGTTGTGCTAGCTGCTGTAGGTTTAGTCAGCTTGAGTCTGTAGAGGGAATTTCTCTTAGACATTGTGACAGTTTGATAGTCGAGGACCTGGCATCGTGGCATAAGTCAGAGGTGTCCTTAACTGCAAAGAATTTTGGAGCTTTGTCTGTCCTAGGCATGGTCTTATTCTCTCATGGAAAAACTTCGCCCAGTAAGGATGTTTGGCTTAGGTGGAGTCCCTCAGCAGGCTGACAGTGTCTGTTTGGCTTGGAAGCCCTGCCTTGGAGCTGGGAGTGAGGGGGTGTCCCTTGTCTGAGAGCTACACAGCTGCCATGTAGATTTCTACAAGCAGATGATCTTTAGGATCAATTCCTGCCTCCCACAGCATCCGTCTGTGACCTTCAGGCCATGAGTGTGAAGCCACTTGGTGATGGCTATGAACTGACATCAGAGGATAGTGCGTGCGAAGCAGGCGTTCCTCACACTGACAGACAGGGCCATTTTGGAGACACGGGCTGTGCAGTGCGCGAATGTTTCAGTATTTGGTTTCTTATCCTCACAGCTTCCTCATCTACTGCCTTCCTACCTCTATGCAAAATCTGCCGAAGCCGGTCAGGCTCTCCTCCCTCCACCTCTGCTGGAATCCCAGCCTCCCTGCTAGTTAGTGGGCTTAAGGGAACACTGCTAAGTTCACCCACCTGTTGTCGACGGTATGTTACGGGCTTCACACCGTGCCATTCCATACCTACCATTTAAGGACTCTTTCTTCCAGTTCTCCCAGGATGTCTTGGTGTAGTTCATAAATTTCAGGGAGTTCACTTAAGCTCTGCTTGAGTTTAACTTCTTCCTGTTCATTTTCATCTTCTTCTCCAAGCCCTTTCAAGATACCTTCATAGAAATCCTGAGAACGAAATACAGAAATTAGGCAAACATACTAAAACTCTCCTTTCTGAAATTACCGTTACAAGTTCTGGACTCCTAAACTATGCTTTATAGGAATTATAAAATATGCCATCAGCAGTGAAAGACTGTGTTGAGTATAGCCAGGACATCATAGCATGTGTTTTCTTCCATCTGTTAGTTCATACACATTTCCAATTGAATTGCACAATGCTATCAACCCAAAATTGAACACTTCACCTGACCAAGACATCAGATCCTTACGCATGTGATCAGTCTGGTATGCTTTTATTTACCTTGACTTTTTCTCCTGCTTTTCTGGGTGTAGTTGGTCTCATTTTTACAGTGTTTTTTAATCAGAAACATAAGTTTTAAAAATGTAGGATGAGATTCTCCCATCCCTTCATTGGGTCCAACAGCTTGTCATGAAAAACATTAGCGCCCACATGTCTTGTGCTAAAATTTGGAACACCTGTTCTGCAAATCTGAACTTAAAGAGAGGCAGAAGCTATAAATTTAAGTTGTGGAACAAGTAGTTTTCCCTGTGAGACCTAACTGAGACCTTTTTTCCTTATCTTACAAATGGTTTTGATCCTGAAGTGGTTTATACAGTATGTGGGCACAGGAATAATCTCCTCTGTTGAAATGTAGCCAGCTCTGGTATGTAACACTTGTTTCAGAGTGCGGAGCAAATTGTTTCCTCAGCTTTGATTTGGAAGCGAAGAATAAGGCCTCCATCTGAAACTGCAGTGGCATTTGCAGCAGATCCCCAGGCGTTAGAAAATCACCCCAACAGATGTCAGCAAATATTCCGCATGCAAAACATTGCTTAAAGTCTCCTTCGTCCAGAGCTCTGGATGCTGAAATGATTTCAGTTCGAAGCCTAATGAGGCTACAGAATCCATCTCCTCTGCTTCAGACTTGCCAAGGAGCCTTTGCTGGCACTCAGGAGGCTTTGGCTCCTGTGGTGCCCTGGCCCCTTCTGGGTTCCCACCAGCCACTGCTGTTTCCCCTGCCTGCTGCTGCCACACGCATCCCCTCATCAGAGGCAGTGGCTAGAGAAGCTCAGGCATGTAAAGGAGCCTGGGCTTTGTGGGGGTCTGAACGCTAACTGTGGCCGTGGGGTGCAAGGCAGAGCACAACCCATGAGGCAGGAAAGCCAGTGCTGTGCAGAGGTGTAACTGATGTCTTGCTGCTGAGTGCCGACAGGCAGGTTCCCAACCCGGGGATTCTGGCTGCTTTTGCCAGGAGCTCAGGCACTGTCACTAGATGGTTTATCTTCATAGCAGCGTCTGGAGTTCATTCAACACAATTTCAAGGGTGTGTTTTCAGCACCTGCTTCTTCAGTATTGCCACAAAGTGCAAGTAATTGAAAAGCATTAGTACATATTCCGTGTTTGCCTAAGGACGGTCCTGCAGAACTGTGACAGGTTTATTCCCCTCTGTACTGCCTGTAAGGAGATGAGTGTTCCTGTCAGGCTTTTCCTGTTGAATTTGCCATTTCTGCTTGTCAGGTCTTCACAGGAATTCTTCAGGTATCTGAACCTCGGTTTTTCAATGAAAATAAGTGAACAGTTAGAAATCTAAGTGCATCCTAGTTTGTCATGAGAGCAGAAACTGGGCATTCATATACAATTGCTTAGAAATTAATTCTCTGAGTGCCTTCTCCAGTCTTCTTCTGCATCCCAATAAGCCATGAAGTGCATGAAGTATTCACTGCGCAAGATGAGGGGAAAAAAAAGATGAGGTGAAAAAAAAGATGAGGTTTTCACTGGGAGTGAAAACCGGAGTAAATAATCAAAACAACAGCTCAGCAGAGAGGCCACATTAACTGTGAGGTTTGAAAGCTCCTGATGATTCATTTTGGTGCAGCAGCTGCAGACTAGGAGATTGAAATCTTCCTTCCTTATAAAAATACGATCTGTCCTTATCTGACCTTCTCTTTTTTTGTGTGTGAAGGTGAGGCTAGGGGATCACAGCATTCTCTCTGGTTGCCAGCCAGCCCACACATGATGTTTTTTTCCAGTAAGTTCCTCAAACTGGGTATTGTTTTTAAATTCATCATTAAAAATACTTGAACGGAGGGTGAATATACTTAAATTCATTGACTTTGAAGCCAGGAAGGACCATATAGATAGAATATGATCTAGCATGGTCTGGTCAGTAGTCCAGACCACAAGACTCACTAGAATATAGCATTACTAGGAGAACAACCAACTTCAATGTAAGACAGAATCTACCATATGCTATGGATACGCTAACACTCCAACCTGAGAAAAAAGACAAGTCCCAAAAGGGGCTTTTGGTGATCTCATGCAGCAGTCACCTGCTAGAGAAAAACTACATAAATTTATACCAGCAAAAGGTCTGACCTCTACTGCAGTCATGACTGCACCAGCTTCCCTAATTATACCTCTACTCTGTGTTAAAGAACAGGAAAGGACTGATGGGCGAATGAATTCACCTAGGATACTTCCGCAGTTTTCAAGGAGAATTCTGGCTGGGGAGACGTGTGAGTTTCCATTAGGGAACAGAGCCGGGGGAAAAACAAACCTCAAAAGGGAGTGTACAGAGCAGAGGTATTGGTGGAAAACTATGGCCGTTTTTCGGCCTCAGTGCCCAGGCGGGGATACTGGCACTTCAGCTGCAGAAGTCACGTCTGCTCGCAGAATATTTACCTGGCTCACGCCGGAACTGCCACCTGGCATTGGGACTTCTATACTTTTCAATAAATAACAAAACATACAAAAAACAAAAAAAAATTTGCAATCTATCTATCTATCTATCTAGAATTGTAAATGCTTCCCAAATCAAGCTGATATTTTAATGAACTCATAATATTGGGAAGTAAGCACATTTGTGAGTGTGTCAGGGCGGACAACAGGAATTTTTACTGCAGCCCAAACTTTATACAGCTGAAGTCTACACTGAACGCATAAAATGATGCAGGCTTTTACAACCACTTTCACTTCTAAAATAAGGTGGATTCAACAGATACTGCATATTGCTCTTTTGGACACTTAGCCATTGCACCTGAGAGGAGGGCAAAGAGTTCAGAAGGGGAGAAGAGAGTCTCCGTATTAAAGCTGACTGCAGGCATGAGGTGCTGCACAGTGTGCTGTGAGCCAAGCCTGACTCATGGGTGGTTCCTGGAGGTGTCTTCACTACGGCCGGCAGCCTCCCTCCTAATGATGACAGTGGCACCCCTGAACTAAAAAAGTGGCACATCTCCTGTGGCAGAGTGAGTGACCCTTGATCTGCACTGAGCAGTGATCTTCCCAAATTTCTCATTACTGAGCTCAGCAGAAACAATGCCAGATGAACAGCAGAAAATACGTTTGCAGCAGACACAATTATTCTCTTATCCTGCCATTGCAGGGTACAATCTAGGTCAGGAACCCTGACCTCAGCACACACTCCCATGCAGTCAAACACACACATTCATCCAAAACGCTGCAAATGAGTTGCAGCACTGGCAAGCTGTAGAGGATGCTCTGTGAATTCTGTATCAGTGGGGCTTGTTACCAGGGAATTGTCCTGATGCCAAATGTGCTATTGTGACTTCCATCTCCTTTTACGACATACACAGATTATCTGAAAGCTATTTTGGCTCAACATTCCCTCTGCAGAGGCTCTCTGGCTGATGCATAGCTATTTTCCCATTGCCGATGAAGACAACAGTGAATAAATAAATGAGGAAAAAACCCCTGAGCCTGCTGTAAGTGAGGGCAGGCTATTCTTTCGTGACAGTGCATCTTTAGGCTTTTGTAAGAGCTTCAGAGGGTCTAACAGCCAGCCAGCACGTTCCATTCACTAAAGCATTTAATTAGGAAAGTAATGATTTGATTGGTCCAGTGGAACTTTGAACATCATCCAAGAAATTCACAGTAGTGAAAAAGGCTCAGCCAATCATTCACTGGAAGTGTAAATAATTAGAAAGATGGAGTTCTGTTTTGTGTAACATATAAATAGTGGCTCCTAAATCAGATGTTTGTTTTTTGTTCTTGAGAAGGTGCTGCCCACAAGAATTCTGAAAGTAGAGTTTAACCAGTGAGCCTGACTTCATGATATGCTGCATTTAGGTACCTTTGAGCTAGTGACTTGAGCTAAGATGATTTTGTTCTTTTTTATTTCCTAAGATTTATTTTGTAGTCAGAAACCTTGGGATGCCCAGTGCAGGGTTGGATCCCAAACTGCTCCAAAGGCTGGAGAATCACATCTTATATCTATTCATATCATATTCATAGCTATATCTTCAAATGCTGAGGAAGCATAAATCTGGGTCTTGGCATTTCTAAGAATTGTGGCCCATTGCTATGAGGAAAATGTAAACAGGATCAACTTTCTTTGAATGGTGAGGTGTTTGGACCGGTGGTTTTTAAGTGCAGAGCTGTCCCTTTAGGTACCTTAATTCAGTAAATGCCTTGGAGGGAAGTAGTAAGGACTTCAGAGTTTTGGGTTTGGGTTTTTTTTTG
>NW_010406456.1:45762-52046 GCF_000710305.1 Buceros rhinoceros silvestris | reverse complement strand
CCCAGACCCGGGCGTCCCTCCCTCCCGCTGCCCGGAGCTGGAGCAGCGTGTGCGGAGGCGGTAATCTGGTGCAAGGATGCTGATTCATGAAATGGGTCTTACGGCCAGGAAAGAAGCGAACCCTGCTGCCCTGCAGCGTGTGTGTAGGTGACGGGTGTGTTGGAGAACTTCGCCGGACTTAAAGACCGTGGGGAGCGATGCCTCCAAGCTTCCGAACGCATACAAATACATCTCGAGAGCCCTGCACCGAGTGTTTTCCCCGTGTCGTTTAGGTTTCTGTTCTGTGTTTGAATTCCAGTTGTTAAAATGGCCTAGGGTAGCACCCAGGTAGGACAAGGGAGGGATGGAGGGAGGAGCTAATGATAGTCACTTTTTTGACGTAAAAATAAGCACAAAGCAGTCCAGACCTTTACACTGTTCTTCTTCCCAAATTTTTCACTTGTCAACTTCAGAAATACCGAATTAAATGGCATGCTGTGGCAAATATGACTTTTGCTGGCCTGTTTTTCTGAGAACCATTCCATAACAAGAAAGCCTTCATTGGTTCTTTTCCTAGGTTTGTGAGTAATTACATTAGACCTTCGTGACATGTTCATTTCTATATGTGGAGATAGATAGAGGTAAAAAAAAAAATCCCTGTTACATACATACTCATAAACCTATATATGATTACATAAAGCCATCCCTTTCACTCAGCCACGCGAGGACAACAGCTGGATTGTTGATGGTGACTAATTCTTGGCCCTGGAAATGTCCTGGTGCTGAATATGTGCTCGTTTCTGCCGAATTAAAATATATAGCCTGAGCTAAATGTTTGTATTACCAAGTCTGCAAATGGCAACGTAGGCATTCTGCTCCTGTGACCTCAGGTATGGCAACTTGATCTGTTTGCCTGTTGTCTAACACAGAAGAACATGCCTTTGAATTTTGTTAACACAGGCAGGTTAGCATGATGGAACTGAAAACATTCACTGCTACGCGGGCCCAGATTTGGGTGGAGTCGAGAGAAAAAAGCAGGGAAGGGGAGGGAGAGGGAAGGAAAAGGCCACAGCCTCGGCGCAGTGGGAGCACTGGTGTGGCATTTGCTAGAGTTGCCAGGTTGCCATCTGGTCTGCTAAAAAAAATGGCCATCCCCTGAAACACTGGCTGTGCGTGCGCGGCTCTGCTGCGCATGCACAATGGCCTGGGTGAGTCTAGGATGTGTCAGAGCTACTGTGCATGTGCAGATTGATTGGGGCTGAGACACGTGAGCAGGCTGTGGGCTCACATCAACGGCTAGGTGTGTGGGGAGTATCTGTCATAGCCCACAGCAGAGATACGCTCCGTGAAATCACTAGATCCGCTTGGCCACGCATGGTTCATCCGGTCCTCCATGTAAACGTTGTTTCATGCCTATAGATCACCTGTGAGTGGTTGAGCTTTGGCCTTTGTCTCTTAGGCAAGAGAAGGTGTGTGGTTTTAACTTTGCCCTCCTTTTTTTTAATTATTTTTTTCTATTCACTATATTTATATGTAGCTACCCCAATATAAAACCTGAGTGGAGGCAGGACAGAGTTAGCTTCGGTGCAGCGCGGTCTGGGACAAGAGCACGTTAAGGGACTTAGGCTCATTAGTTAGACTAACATGCCGTATCTCTTTACGTGTCCCAGCACCGCCAGGCAGGTCTGTCCTGTGAACTGCCGCAGCCATTGCATGGTCATCAAAGGTGTGAAGAGCTGGGTGGGACTGAGAGACTTGTGAGCAGGAACCCAAAGTGAGATGGAATCGCAGGAAACCGTATTTTCTAGCACTATTTATCACTCCGTGAAGGCAGGGGGATAAGCTAGGAGAAACTGTGTCACCAAACGTAAATCCAGGGTAGGAGTGCCTTGTTGATTCAGGATGTTTGAACAGCTCTGTCAGGAACATTTTTACATTTCTACCTGGCCCATGCTGGGCACCTGTTACAAATTATGTCTGTCTGGCAAACAGCCATTTTTACAGCAAAGATGTAGTATTAAATGAACAGGTCCTCTGCTTTAGTGAATGTCAAGAGTGCTCTCAGCTCATTGTAAACTAACTCTGGTGAACTGATACACCCAATTTTTTTTTTTAACTTTCAAGGGCAGGCAGGCTTTGAAACTTTCAGCTAAGTTTTCACATTCTAACCTTCCTTAAAATAAACATTTCTGTGTTTCTGGGATTGGTTCTGAAATATAAGTGAGACTCTTGCTGTGGCGGTTAAACAAGACACGCTAATGGTTTCAACTTCAAACCATTCCAAGTTGTTCCAATCTGCTTAATGGAGAAGAGCGATGGTTTCATAATAGAATAAGTTGAAGATGGGACACTGTCTTAAATCAGCTAGTTGAGGAAAATGATCTGGTTATAGAAATAATGAAAGGAAAATGACAACTGGTGTATAAATACCGTTGTACCATTATACAACTAAAGCGGTGTATGATACAGAAATAATGAGAAAATTATTCCAGGTTCTATCAAGAATGGGATCCAGATTCATTAGTTCCGAATTCTGCCAGTTTAATGATCGTTCACTACTCTACATAAAACGAAAGTTTTAATTTTTGTTCTTTTCACACGCATATTTCCATTGCAGAACCGATCACCAAGTTACCGCAAAGGCTTCATTTAAAATCCGTCATCCACTTAGTGACATTTTAGATGCTCAGAATACTGAACCACTTTTTCTTTAACCTGGGCTAAATTGATAACTGACGGTAGTGGACATCTGCTCTGAAAATGGGGGAGATTTCAGTGCCTGTGTGCATGCCGTTTGGCTGCACTTGCTGCAGGAGGAGCAAACCGCAGGAAAATGGTGCAGTGGGCAGTTGAGGGTAATAACCACATCAGCAGCCCATGGCAGTTTTTACAGCTGCATTCGTATTCGCCCAAGTAGCTCAGAAATAGCTGAATAACTGGGTTTTTCTCAGTATTAAAGAAAACAACCCCAAGATAATTTAAAAGAGTTCTAGACAAAGCCTAAACCAAGTGGCAGAATCAGGATTATATCATACAAATACATGACTCCTAGTTTATTTGTGCTGAACTTGGCTGGACTAAAGAAAAGTTAGCGTATGAAAATTGTCACATGCTAACAAATGCATCTAGTTGTAAACTTGAAATGTTTGTTTCTTCCATTCATCCGTTTTGCTTACTTGTCATCTTGTAGATCTGTCTTACTTCAGGCAACAACACAGCCTGGGTAGTGGGTATGACATACCCTTGAGCGGTGGTGATTTTCCCAGCAGCTGGGTGAGCTGCTTGTTGCCGCAGGTGGTGGAGGACAAGCCTTCCTTCTCCTCCTGAGCAGCATTCCCAGAAAGCTGGGGAATTCCAGTTATCAGGTGCTCCAGAGCGATGGACAGATAGTGTGGAGGTCCAGTCTCCCTGAAATCCATCCAGCTGCTCTCTTTAGAGGCAGTGCAGCGCACACAGTCTATGAGGAAAAACATTTCATTCTAGTTCTTGTTTTCTCACCTACTCCCCACCATGAAATAGTGTGATTTATAGTCTACAGCAGCTACTCCCCACACAAACTAATCCAGAGGTTGGGTGCACATGGGCTCATACAGTCCCGGCTCCCCATCCCCTGCCTGCTTTAACTTGATTAGTTGAGCGTGTGTTAAAGGCAGCCTTGCCCAGGCTGTGATATATGTGCTAACCTCACACCTTTACACCTCAGTCTCACCAAAGCCTAAGGCCTTTCATCATATTAAGCTCCTTTGACTGGGCTGATGTGACTGAGAAACACACCTTTTTTATCCATTAAGACAGGGCCAAAAATGTTAAGTGCTCAAGATGCAAGCCCCTAGGGCTTGTCTATCTATCGAGTTATTACACGTGGAGGCTTTTATCTCCCTAAGAAAATGTTCTTTTTGTGCACGCCAAAGTGTGAATTTAAAACTAGTGGTTAGAGTATAACCCTCACGCAGACTCACTCATTCTGGCATTTTCTGGCTTTTTTTTTTTTTTTTCCAGATTAACCCTAACTTCTTTGATTCATTTAAATTACTTCAGAAAAGTTACTCGTATTGGCTTGAGTTTGTCCGCATGAGGAATTACGCTTGCCTGGCTCCAGTACTACTCATAACACCTTCCTATGTGGAGAAGCTTTGTCTATTAAGAATGTTCTTTTTGCACATGTTTGCACGCGATGAGAGCATCACTTTTTTGATTTTGATATGCCCTATACTGAAATTCATTAAGTTTTTCCACACCAGGGCCATGATCCTGCAGATGCTGAATTAAGCAGGTAGATAAGTAACTAAATGCGTAAATAGTTTCACTGAAGACAACTGTGTAGGGGTAAATCATACGTCGCAAATATTCGGGGCGGACGATACAACAATTTATGTGTACACAAGGCCTTTATTAAGATATAACTGCAGGAGACTGCTGCAGCCCCTATACACACAACTTCTAAGTGCTAACTGCGCAACTAAGTGCTTCCTTATCACATCTATTTATAGTTTCTAAGTTATCTTACGTACTCTGGCTGGATTGGTTCCAAGTTCACAGTCCTGCCCAGAGATGAGCTGGCTTTCCAATCACCCATTGACACAACCTCTCTGTCTCCTCCTAAATAACACACCTCCTGCTGCTGACTGACAGCAGGCTCACAGGGCTGCTTCCCGGACCGGCCGGGGGGTCACGCCCACAGACAACTACCCACAGAATAAAGTTTGACCTGTGTTTAAGCATTTGCAGAAATACTTAAATTCTTTCTAAACTAGCAATTGATATAATTTGTTCTTATAAGGAACAATGGACTGTGCGGTGTTATGTGGTATTTTGTTAGCATCACATGAAGGCACGTAAAGCATCCACAAGTTACTTAGGAACTTCGGTCCCATTCTTTCTGACTTCCCTAATTCATTCCAATTCCTATCTTGTTTATGAAACTGTAATTTTATAAACTTTAATAATCTGAGGTTTAGTTTTGACATACATATGATGATGGGCAGCAGAGAAATAATCTTCTATGACATATTACTAGTTGTGTGATTTTTTTATCCAAACGGGTGGAATGCTAATAGTTTGAGTAGAATCAAACCATTATCTGAAAACAGGACGTGCTAAGCGCTGGCTGCACTGCAGATTCCTGTAAGCCAGGAAAAAACCCCACAGCCAGAAGCAAGCACACAGGGCAGTATCCAGCCACTTTGTGTGCACCTCTGGGGAAGGGCAAGAGGCTCGTGTGAAGCTGGGACATCATCATGCAGAAAGTGAAGTAAATGTTTGCTGTTTGCTGGAGTGGTGCAGTACACTCCAATTACTTACCAGAAGTAACACAAACCTGACCATGAAACGGGAAAGGATTTGTTTGTGTGCACTTTGAGTAGGGCTAGGTTTTCATTCTGTGTTTAATTCAGCATCCAGTGCACAGGGGTCCTGGTTCCTTGTAAGAGATCTTGCGTGCTGTGATAACAGGAACTTAGATATTAGTAGAAATAACCTTGTCATATGTTGCCAGTTTTGTGAGGACATAATCTCTGTCCCAGATGAAATGGTCTTGCTTTTCATGGAGTTGTAATGTGGGAGAGGCAGGTGTTTTGGGTCACAGTCAGGTAAACAATAGGAGCCCGGTCCTGTTTGCAGTGTTTACGTCAATAAAACTACATGTCAGAGTAAGAAGGGCAGAATTTGGCCTTTGGTTTTTGAAGTTAATTGCAGACAATTAATGGGGACACGTCACCTACATGAGGTCTGGCCAGAATTCAGTCCTTCTTTAGTAACTAATGTTTTAAACCAATACATACAGGCCCATGTGGAAACAATAGTAGAGCCTCCACAGTCAAAACAATACCGAGATTCTAAATTACATATATCATACAGGCTGTGCATGTGTTTTCTGGCTGAGAGCAATATTATATTTCAGTCTCAAGCAAAAATTTTCTCCAAGCCATAGCCCCTCAACAAAACCGCTTTTTAATGAAAGTCCTGACACTACCTTAATTACAGTGCAGCAAACATTACCAGCGTAATCCCATTTCAGCCTTAGGCAAGGAGAGCATCACTGGGGACCTGGCTGCCTTTCTTTGCAAGTGACCAGTTTTGCAAACGGCCTTTTCCCCAGTGCATTGTTTTATTTAACCTCTGCTGCGCTGCCCGGGGGAAAGATGCATGGGGAGCTGCTAGTGCTTATCTCCCTATGCTCCTTGCAGCCCTCCAGGCACTCCCTGCAGCCCTGGACCCGGAGGATCAAACAGCACCCAGGGATACCCAGCCTGCAGCCAGCTGTTTGGCATCACCACAGCCCCTCCACCTGTCTCCCGGGGCAGCCC
>NW_010406456.1:34078-45708 GCF_000710305.1 Buceros rhinoceros silvestris | reverse complement strand
CCCCGGTGCAGCCCGCAGGGAGCCATAAATTGAGTTTCAGCCCCTTTGTACCATAAGGGTTTCACCCTGACTCTTTCCAGCGGTCCCCAAGCTGGCTGCGTTGTGTGTGCCAGTGCCCAGAGACAATCCCCTTTGTTGCTGGCCTGCCCCACTTGGGAAAAGTGGGATCCTGCTTGGGATGCAGTAATGCAGTGGGGCTCGGCGCTCCCAGTGGCAGTCCAGAGCCAGGTGGGTGAGGATGGAGCTGTTTGACAGGAAGGGCTGCAGGCACGCTCGAGCAGTCTGCAGCATGCCCAGCAGTAATGAGTTCATTTGAAGCAGCCTTGCAGTATCTCCAGGCTTTCGCGGTGTTTGGAAGGGTAAGTAAAGTGTGATTAGTTTCTCACTACCATATCGATTCAGTGAGCAGATTTTGTGTGTGGACTGTGATACTGACAGGACAAATTTGCAAGACTATTTGAAGCTGGGATCTTTTCCTACCAGAAATATGGGGAGATATAGATGTAGACATATAAACACAAAAGTATACTTGTCGTTCTTACATTTTTTTTCTCCTGCCTTCATAAATCAAAGAAATAAATCTCTGTGATCAAAAGAGCTAGAATAATCAATCTCTCCTTACATACTTGATCTGAAAATCCTGATTAAGGCTGGAGAGAAATTAAACATAAGGTTTCTTGTCATCTCTACAACTTCGTCACGTACAGTACAGTCTTCTATTATGGAACTCCTACAATTCTTATGTACATAAGAAAATAATGCAGCTGAGATACTTTCCCTAAAAACAAGCAAAAGCCCTGTATCTGCTGGGAGAACATTTCTCTGATGCTGTTCCTTTCTATTTAGGTTCTCATATGGTGTTAATCACCATGGTATCTTACAGCTTTATAAAAATATAGTGCACCATATGTGATAAATCGTTAATATTAAGAATGAAGATGCTGGATAAAAATATTCTTCACAAATCTAAAGCAATAATGGACATACCCAGACAAACAGCCTGAGTAAAAGGAGCATGTGTATGAATACAAAAGATGGGGTCAAAATCATTCCTTAGGTGACAATACTGCACCCCGTCACTCCACGTGGGTGTGAATGGCATACTCGCTTCTTCCTGCCTAACCCGTGCTGCAGCACACTAAGGCACAGGGGCGATGTGCAAGCTGTATCCTGTCCCCTGCCTTGCACTGCAGAAGAGTGCCTGTCTTGCCGTGTTCAAGGTCATCACTCAAAAGAAGATAGTTTGCCAATGAATGCTAAGTAGGCTTGTGCGTTTATTGTTAAATAAGTGCACGCATAACTACACTCCAAGCTTAAAGCAAAATGAGGGACTGGGACTTCCACTGGAAAGAATGCAATAGAGTGGTCAAGTTACCCCCCAACTGGTAATCTCAGTTATATATTTTCTCATATTTTCCATTTCCCACTTAGTTTCAGCCAGATCTGTTTTCTATTTATATTGTGTAAACACATAAATAATTTTCTCTGTTACATCCCTCACTACTAAATTCTTTTTCTTGATGGAACAGCAGAAGTAATTATAAATTGAATGCCTGTTTTGCTTAAGTACCACATCTAATTCCCTTCTCTAAGAGGGATTTTTGTAATTCCTCCAAAAATGTCCTGGCAAGGATCAACCCACCAGTTGGTAATGTGGATCCAGCCTTTAGGGATCAGAACTCAGGATTCTGATCCCTTCAGCCAGCAGGCAGGAGGGCACCACAGAAAAAATGCTTGAGTTTGTTTGAGAGAATGGTGCTGATGTTAAAAATGTGCAGTTATTAAGCACCCCAGAAAGCGAATTCACTGAGAGTGGCTTCCCACCTGTGGATTTTGCTATTCAGCACAGAATTATTTTGGCAACTGGACCATTCTTCATTGTGGATGGCTGTGGGAAGATATTAATCCTGCTCTTCAAGTAAGATATACTCATTGATCTAGTCGACCTGTTCCACCTCTACTGTATCATATTGTGAAAGGAAATCAAACAAATCCCAAGTGAAAGGATGGGTAATCTCAAGTCCTTCTTATCCCCCTTCCACCTTCTTTTTCAGCTGCTTTCAACAGACAATTTCAGATGTCCCTCGTCAATAGGAGTAGAGCAGAGGGAGACTCTGCGTTAAGGGAAGTTCCATTTTTCATTTCTGGGCCCGCCTTGAGAAAACCTCAAAATCAGTATCATTGTATGGGGATAGTGGATCCTAGCCATGAACAGTTCACAGCTTCCTCGATGGATGAAACAGCAACAGGCCTCCTGGAGCTGATCTGAATGACAGGAGGAGAAAATAGTAATTTTCATACTGGGTTGTGCCGTCTACATGTGTGCGTGTACCATTTTATTATAGTTTCCATAGTATTTGTTTTGATTAAAGGTTAGTCCAGGGTACCTAAAAAGCAGTGACATTTTATTCCTACAGATGTGACAAGCTTGAGGAAGGTCGTAATGGAGCCTTCAAAAGCTGTGTCCAGTGTGGTTTGGGAGCTGCAAATGTAGGGGTCTATGTGGAAGAGATGTGGCTGATGTAAGACAAGTGGTCCTTGGCCTCAGTGAGAAGGGTGCCTAAACCTCTAGAGTCTTGCGGGGTTTGATACAGGGCCCTGTAGCATGGTTAGCAGTTCCATGGGTACCAGTTCCTCAGCTGCAGGAGCTTCCATTACCCAGTTTTCACTGAAACTGAAGCATGAATCAGCAGAAGCAAACATACACTGATCCTGAAGCTCAGCAGCTCCCAGTCTAGTATCTTTAACATAAATCAGTTTAAATTAACAGGGAGGTTTAATAGTCGCATCAGTGACTCAGCAGACATTGCATCTGCCATCTCTGCAGGAAGGGGTCCTCTGCTGGCAAGAGAAGGCGGGGAAGTCACATCTTCAGCCACTGCAGAGAAATCCGTGAGGGTGGTGAGCACGAGTCCCAGGAGTGCCTGTGCTGCAGTGGCCTAGTTTATGCAGATGTTCTGAACCAGCCAGCTCCTGTGCCTCGAACAGTGGAGTTCCAGCAGTGCCAGCTACAGAATCCATCAGACTGGGCGAGCTCCTGGGTGGTTAGCCCCGGCACGCTGTGGCTCCATTGCTCTGTCTGTCAGTAAGTCAGACTTAGCTCCTTTATAGCTCTGGCTACATGAGCTGCAGCCTCTGAAGTTCAGAGAAACCCAAGTCCGTTTCGCAATTCACTGTACATTCAATCAGAGGCCTCTCAGAAGTCTTGTCTTTCGTTTTCTCTGTGTACTTTTCCTAAGGGTTCATGTTTATTTAAGATGTAACTTTATGAGCAGTTTTCCTTTATCTCAGTATACACAGTACCAATTCGGTCTGTTCCCTCAGCTTTTGCATTCAGCTGGTTTAGCTGATCTAACATTGCTGATTTACCGGTATGATTTAGCCTGTCTGAAAAGAAGGAAGATTGATGTTGGCTGAAATAAAATTCTGAGATGCCTATGGAGTTTTATTGCCCTAGATTTTTGGATTGCTATTCATTTTAAAAAGTGGGCAGAACTCTGACTTTAAATTTTCGGGAATGCCTACACTATGTCAGTGGTGCAAATTCTTTGAGTCAAGTCATTGTGGCTAGCCAGTCTTGTCCTCTGTCTCTGGGGTAAGATTTTAAATCCAGAAGGCTAACCTCAATGCTCCCCCAAGAAAGCAGGCAGAGATGACAATGCATTTCCTTCTTGGACCTCTGTAGCTGAGTTTCATAGAAAGATAAAATACATCAAATTATTCCAAATGCCAAATCACCTGCATGAGAATGGAGGGTCAAACCCTGTTCCTGTAGCAATATGTAGAAGTAAAATGTATTGAAATGTATTTTTAGAACTACTTTCTCTTTAAAAATTGTTTTTCTATTGAATTCAGACTGTGAACTGTAAAAGTCTCCCATGCTTGTGAGTTACAGATGGTTACAAATCACATCAGAGCAAACTTGAGGTTATTTGGATTTCTGAATTCTGCATTTCTGTATCACAAGTTTGTGCATATATTACCTGTCTTGAATTTCTTGAGGTTGTAACTTTTGGGGGGAGATAATTACAGTATTTCTTTATATAACTCCAGTTTAACGTAATTTCTTTGGGGAAAATTCGTTGTTCAATGTAGACTTTCTACAGGGAGGGGAGGAGGAAGATCCTCCCCTTCATGAACTTCTGCCTTTGTCTCCTGACTTAGTGCTGATACTAGTTCAGAGAGCAGAGTTACGGCTTCATGGGAGTGCTGCCAATATTGCGGCTAGAAGAGCGGGCAAAAAGTGCCTTGCAGAGGGCCTGGGCAGCCCTGCTGCCCTCACCCTGAGCGTGGAGCCCAGGCTCAGTGATGCAGCGAGAGTGACAGGTCTGCTCCTGCCGGGGCAGCGCTGGGCTGAATCACTTCTGCTGAGGCCACGCTGCAGACCCTCAGCACCTCCTCTTGGTTCACACCGGGGTTGTGTTTCTCCTTCCAATTAGCAGGATAATTATCCATGAACATGAACTACAGAACTCGGTCCCACCCAGATGGGATTGGAGCCTGTTTAATGAGTGGAAGATATATAATACCAACATTACATCATATAAAAAACTTTGGCTTGTCAGTATGAAATTCATTTGCACGCTTGCTTGTACCACTGGAGCTGTGCAAAGCAGCTGAAGAGAACTGGCTGTTGGACCAGGCTTAGCTCCTACTTTAAAGCACAGGGTTATCATGATAGAGCAGGAGCATTCATTGTGCTGGAGCTGCCTCCTAGCTGGCTGCTGTGCAGCTCGGGCGTTTTTCAGATCGGTGACAGATCAGACCAATGACAGGTGGGTGACCAAGAAACCTACCAATGCGACCGTTTGCTTGTGGTTGAATGGACTGGTGGGCGAGTACGCAATTCCCAAGCAGCTGAAGAGAACTGGCTGTTGGACCAGGCTTAGCTCCTACTTTAAAGCACAGGGTTATCATGATAGAGCAGGAGCATTCATTGTGCTGGAGCTGCCTCCTAGCTGGCTGCTGTGCAGCTCGGGCGTTTTTCAGATCGGTGACAGATCAGACCAATGACAGGTGGGTGACCAAGAAACCTACCAATGCGACCATTTGCTTGTGGTTGAATGGACTGGTGGGTGAGTACACAATTCCCTCTGACTGGAGGATTGCAAACAATAAAAGCACAGTTTGGAAACTAACTCTAATAGTGGAGGGATAGCTGACCACTTTCTTACCACTGCCACTTTGGCAGTACTTAAGACTGACCTGAATTCTTGATCTGGACAGTCTGTTGATCTATAGCCATAGTGGTCTCTTAATTACTTGTCTTAATTACAGCTAATTTTTTCTAGTGAAAGGTTTAACCCTATGTAAATTCGTAAGTTTCCATGTTATTCTTCACTGAGATAATTTTGAGGCATAAAAGATACAGCAAGCAATGCTATATAAAAAATACAGCAAGCAATGACTTGTAACAACCCATTTCACAAAGAACGTGGAGCTTTACTGGTAAATTCTCCATACAATTCACTCTCCATACAGTTCTTCACTCGGGCAGTAAATGTCGTAGCTGTGAGAAGCATCCTGTATTCTTCACACACACACCACAGGGTATTGGAATCCCTCTCAGTACCATTTCAGCCGTGCACTTATGACCTGTGCTTCCATAATATCTTTTTGCTGTGATATTAGCACCAGGTGTACCGTCGACACACCTACCTTTTCATGTTATCTCAGATAGAAAGATGCAGTTAGCAAATGTCATCAGGTGTTAATGCAGAAGTGACCTCTTAATGTCATGCACAGATACACGAAGAAAGAACTGCCACTGAAAACTTCTGATTAAAGATAAAAGTAGACAGCCTGTAAAAACATTAAGATAAAAAGTAAATCCATGTGCCCTGAGTTTCCCCTGCTATCCCACCTCCTACTCTAAATTGATGTTGTCAGCGCTCATGATTTTATCACAGGTCTTGTGATGTTTGATGTTTCACTTACACTCCAGCTACTAGAGTTGTGTAATGAGGTTAGAAACTCAACTTGCCTCTTTCTTTAATTTAAAGTAAGTTTCAAGTCCTAATGGTTAGAGTACAAAGCTTGCAAATGTGACCCAGGTGCACCCTAACGGCTCAAAAAACAGAAAGCAAAGGAAAAAGAGCTTCACATTTATCATTTTACAGAGAGACTTATGCTTTTGAGGGTCACACTGTAGTTCTTGAACATTTGGAGCTGGCAATAGTTGCTTGAAAAAAAAAGTGCCTGAACAAAGTACCACAATGTTTTGAATTTTCCAGGAAAGCATAGCAATCATGATACCAACAGTGATAATTCTCTTTTCAGCCATGCACATTTTCCTGTTTACTGCGTTATGCAGCATCTCAGGGTTCAGCCCCAGGCTGTCTGGGCTGGAGGGGATCATACTGATGCATAACCCTATTGCTTGATGTTGCAGGGTTCATACTGCTTGCTTGTGCTAACATAGAGGAAAAGTTTTGTAGCGCTCCTTAGCCCCCTGGCACCTCTGTGCTTAACAGCTGTAAAACCAGGAATGTTTTAACCTCCCGTCTCAGAAGGTGATCTGCCTTTCATAAAGGTCCAGCAAGAAACTATGGAATATCCCACCCCCACCAAGCCAGCAACTAAGGGGGCAAACCAATGAAGCAAATGCAATATGTAAATGCAATAACATTGAAAATGGTTGATTTAAGGAGCCCAAAATGTACCATGACAGGGGTTTGGCGTACTGAACAAAAATACTCATTTGTTGGTTTTGGAAAACCGAGCTCCTGACAGCAACAACTCAGATTAGAAGTAGGCACAATATTTAAATGGAGTTCCAAATTATCAAAGACTTAACAGTGTATCGCTGAAAATGTGTATTATACCTAGAACTGAAGAGGTACCCGAAGCAGCAAGTGGAGCCTGAGTGTTGTGTGGGGACATGGGTCAAAACTTCTCTGCAGTCCAAAGACTGGCGGTCCCAAAGGTCCCTCTCTGCTTGCCCTAAATTGTTGTGTAATACATTCTGGAGGTGACAAAATTGCAAATAGTCATGGCAAAGCCTAATTGCAAGCCAGGGATGGAAGTCCCTGAGACCCAACTTCTGTGTAAGTAAATAGAATACATCAGGATGTTATGTTTCACAAATATGCGTCAAACTAAAATTTTATAACATTTTCAAGTAAGTAGCATTTGAAACTGAACTAAAGAAGCTCAACTGATCCTTCACTGACTCTGTTGTTAATTTTGACCTTGAATTCACCAGTAATTTCCATGTCGTGATTTCCACGAGACTGCCACACTGCTTCTAAACTGCTTCCCCTGTAGAAAGCTGAAGAAACCATTACTGAATCTTGATCACTTTGCGGCGTGTTTCAAAGGGCATTTTTGTACATTGTACGTTTTTGTGCATTGTGACCCATTTTATTTAAGGCTATGGATTTGTATTTTTTATGTCTATATTGAAGTAGTGTGGAAAATCTTTGTCTTGTAAGAGGTATATTCTTCAGCCTTAGGATCTTCTACATAGCTCGGGAAAGTAGATTTAAAAGGAGTCTCCAGGATATGCAAAACATTGGAAGGGTCTATATCTTATGTTAGTTTCTGTGAAGAGGAACTACACTGTTCTCCATGCTCCCTCTCTTTCTTTTTAATCTCTTCCAGCTTCTTTCTAACTCTGTTATCTCTAAATTCTCTCAAATATACCTAAATCATCGTCCCTGTAGTGACCTGATCTTTTTCCCTCAGCTTTGAAGGCCTCTGCTGCTGTGATACAAAGGCGGGTGGGTTTCTAAAATCTAAAATGAGTAATGTTTAAAAGATTGTCCCACCTGTATCGTTCCTGCTTTCATTGCTTCTGGTGACTTCTGGTGCTCTGGCAGGACAATATAATGGTAGTTGTGGTTGTCTTTTAAATAACAGAAAGTGTATAACCTCCTTGTGGTACAGCTGTGTTCGAGCCATTGATTTGCCTTTGAAACTCAACAACACACAAACCAAAATGCCAGGATTGCTGTCCTGTGAGTCTGTCTCCCTAAGCATTGATTACCGTGGTCTCAACACTCCGTTCTGCCCTTTTCTTCTCTTTCTCCCTCTCCACTCCCCACTGTCACTCCCAATGGCTGGGGAGTCTTCTCAGTAAAGCAATACACTTCATCTCCCAAGACAGGGCCACCAGCCAACACATTCTGGGCCTAAATTCATCTCATAAATATTGGTACAGGCTTAAATTAATGCAGTCCCTCAGCGAATGTACTAGATTTCAATAGAATTACATGGGGAATTAATTTTCTTGTCTGTAGTTTGAAAAACAATAAAACCGGGAAATGCTTAGGATCTATGGCTTGGCTTTCCAAACGGGTTGAAAGACCGGTTCTCGCATGTTGCCCATTAATGTAGACTGGAGCAAAATACTGCTGATGTGTGTGACTTTTCTATACAAGCACATATTAGGCCTTACTGATAAAGACAAAAACACCTCTAGTTGGCAACTCCATCGAAAGTCAGCCTGTAGACCTGTAGGGTTGGTTGTTGCATGTAATGGCATGTATTTTACGATGCGTGTGTAATTTTTGCTACATGTGACAACACCTCTTTTCGTATGTTTGTCTCTTTGGATAGTAATAAGCGTTACCATTTCTGTAGCTCTTCACCAAGAAGCGTATCAACAGCAGTTGCAGGAATTAATCTGACGAGGTCCAGCAGGGTGAATGCAGTTGGTCTGGCATGTGCTGGCCTATGTAATACTTCGTTAACTCTGTGTGCCTTGTGACTGGCTCTAGTACCTAAGGAAAAAGCCGAATATCAGGATATTCTAGTACAACTGGATGGGAAGTCGCACAAGTGAAGAACCCGTGATGAACTTTTCAGCTAAAACTTCATTCCCTTTTGGTTTTTTTATTCCATTCATTCATCTCCCGTCCTTTCTGTCTGCATATTATACACTGTCTCTTTCTTTACCATCTTTTCCCCCACTGCCTTGAGCCTTTTCTTTCCCAGATGAAACATCCCTCTTTTTCCTATTCGTTGCCCTTAGTAGGTTCTCTCCATATAGTTCATAATTTCTCTCCCTCACTTCCTCCACTCATCCCAGCATCTGGGGCAGGAGTGACTGAAGCAATGGTTTCTGAAAGAGCAAACCACTCTCTAGAGTAGTGTTTCTCTCTCTGGAGGAACACTACGGATCATTATCTTCCTCCCTCTGTTAACGGAGAAACAGAAAATGTGTGAAGTCAGGTGATAACATGGTAAATGTGTAGATGAAAGTCATTTTGCTGCAAGAGCTATCACAAATACAAGGTACCTGCAGGTATTTTGTCTGAGCAAAGTCCTCCTTGAGTCTTAGTTTTCTTATTCCAAATCTGTGTATAGCTGATGTCTGTAGGAGCACGCTGAAAGTTCAGATCTGTGCACTAATTAAATTAATGGGGTTTTAATGTGGAAGATACAGGAAAGTATTTTTTTATTCTTCTGGAATGGGCATCACACAAACTGTAATGATTTGCATGCTGATTGTTTCCATGATAAAACTGAGTCTGCCCAACAGCCTTTTGCTGACTCCTCATGGATTGGTTAGGTCTGTTCTCACAGCAAAAAGTGTTTGAACTGAAGCATTAACATTTAAAATTATGTTCTAACTGTTCTCTGAAAATAGAAGAAAAATAAGAATACAATAGTCAGGACCCCTTATAAAATCTTCCTAGAGGAGTCCAAGGATACTCACCATTGGTCTCAATGGTGTTTTCACACATCCTTGAAAGGAATTCATTAAGCTGGAAAAGCTGGCTAGAAACCAGTCATCCTATAATGTCTTCCATAATTTGCTTCGAGGGACACATTTACAGTCACTCAGCCTTTTTTATAGATCTTGTGCAAGATGAAGGGCTGGGTCACAATTGCAAGATTTTAATGAATAGATGTTTGTTGCATGGTACAACCCAAATCATTTTTCAAGCATCTCAGCACAGTGCAGCCTTTTCAGTATGGACTTTCCCAAGGATATCCAACAAGATGATAGCTGCAGCCTCTGGAATCAATGATACAGGGACCATTTTGGTTCCAGGTGCAGATCCATTCAGACCAGTGAAAGAAAGCAAACATCCAGCAACTGCAATTTCCACTCTTGATTTTTTTTCCAAGGGCTCGAAGATCTCAGCTATTTCTTTTTATCCATACTAATTTCTCTACAGGCTTGTATGGAGACAAATTACAATAAAAGGCTCCTCCTTTGATTCAGACATGGCCATCAGACATCAGACATGGCCAGATCTCAGGGTAACACTGCTTTTCAAAATAGTCCTAAGATCTTCTTCATGAAGTCTGTTTAATTTATGAGAATTGTCTGTCCTTCCCATTCCACCAAATGCTACTATTGGATTATGATGGTTAGAGAGAAAGGGAACGAAAAGAAAAAAAGAAAGGGATATGTTTTGGGGGTGTGAAGCTCATGGGAGTTTTAGAACGAAGTAAATTTGGCTACTGACCTTAGATTACCAAATAGAAATTCAGTTAGAAATTTTTTATCTGAAGGTAGCCCAAATTAAGAACTTACTCCCTTCCGAATTCTCCTTATCTTTCTGAGAAAACCGGGCACATTGGCACTGGACTTTTCTGCTGGACATTTTCCACCTGGTCGCAACTCTGGAAGCTCTGTCTCAGCCAGGTAGCCATTGCACAAAGAAACACCGAATGCATTTATATATTGCAACAGAAACAGCCTGACTCGCCATATTGATATACAAAGGATCAGATAGAAAACTTTTTATTAGCAGCCAGGAATTTCTTTTGAAAATGCTTCTTTTTCTTTGACATCCCTACATATGGGCTGAAGGATGCTGGTACAGTTCTCTTTCTATCAAAATAGGATATAATGTGTGAGTGTGTTCTAGAAAAGTGTTACCTTTTTTAACAGATTTATAATTTTTTAATGTCAGACCACCACTAAGCTTTCAAGCAATAGCTGCTGGCCAAAATTACATTAGGGAAGTGCACGTTCTGCTCCATTTCCCTCAAGGAAGGGGAGGTAAACACAGGCAATCTGGACTGGGAGGGCCAGAGCAGAGGTAAGGAGGCGGCCAGCTCCCCAGCCTCTTGGCTGTTAGTGTACTCTTCCACGGGTCTCTGCTGGATTGATCCTTGGCGGTTTCAAAGGAAGATGACAGGCCCTTTCCTGAAATGATCAGAGCCCTTTGCTTTCATGCCTGTATTCATGTTTAAGCAAAATCTGTCTGTTATTCAAGAGAGGTAGTGGGTCCTCAGCTTTCCAGGGCAGTCCTGTTAGGCTCTGTGCAGACAGACACAAGCTTCTTCTGCCCATGCCTTCTCAGCAGACGTACTAGCTTGGGCACAAAGCCACACTAATACAGCTCTGTGGCTCCTAGACAGAGGCTGGCACAAGTCCGGTTGGCTTGGAGTACAGGCAGGGTGAGCTCACATCTGTCTGCACCTGCCTGTGCTGACAGAGTTAAAAATCAGGGTGGAAAAAGAAACAGGAGAAAACTAAACGTGCACCTCTGAATCCACCTTGCATTAGCAGTTGGAGTGGTTGAAGTCGGGGGGATGCAGGGGTGCAGCCACAATCAGGGCAGGAGCTGTTGGGCTGGATCTTGCCTCTGCAAGAGAGAGAGGCTCTGGAGCTTGCTTGTGCCACATTGCCTGCAGGAACTAAGCAGGAACCACAGCTCTTGACGAGG
>NW_010406456.1:28049-34025 GCF_000710305.1 Buceros rhinoceros silvestris | reverse complement strand
CAGCTCTTGCTGAGTTTCTGCAGGCAGCCCATACACCCATTTCTTCCCAAAATGGCAATGCAGAAGTAGCCATACCAAATACCAAAGAAGGGATATTGTATTCTGCTGAATACCAGCTACTCCGAGGAATGAGCAAGACAATGTGATTGTTGCATCCTGAAGGAGAGACCGAGACAGCATCCACAAAAGGGAGAAACAATATTGATGACGAATTAACACTGCTGACAGACATACCTCATCCATAGGGCTCGTCGACGCTGATCCATCAATCTGCAGAGAAAGGCAATGCACTGTAAAAGTCAGCAGCATTCTGAAATACTTGTAAAATCTGTGCAGCACAACCTGAAACTATTATTATGACAGTTAGTCACAGTGCTGCTAATTGCAAGTCACCTTATACCAGGGAAGCTGGGTTAAGGAACTGAGCTCAGGAAAAAAGACCACCTAATTTAGGGCCCCATTAGTCATCGCAGCAGCTGAAATTACGTGACTTGACTCCAGCAGGACAAGCCAGGTCACCTAGGTTAGACATTTAGGCTTCATACGCAGAGAATGACTCAAAAAGCCAATCTGCTTTCCTAGGTGAAGGAGGCGTTGGTGGGATGTAGCCAGTGCTAAATGCTGCATTGGCATTCGCTCCCCTCCCTTCCCGTCCCCAAAGCTCCAGCCTTTGCTTTCGGGCTTCCTCAGGAGCTGCTGTGCTTTGAGCTCTTGGCCCTGGAGGAACCTCTGCTGCTGCGTGCCATGCTGAGCTGGGTTCACTCTTTTAAGAAGCAACCAGTGGCACTAGGCTGAGCGGAGCTTACAGTGCACTTTTCCTGCTTCCTGAGCGTGTGCCAAAATTGCTATGAAAAAGTTGGGGAGAGATTTCACCTTCATCGTTGTGTTTCTGTTAGCATTAGTGGCGTTTTCTGAGTATGCCCGTCCAGTGATCTTCCAAGTGGTTTGTAGGATTTGGCCTAAATCTAGGTTGCAGAAGAGCTTAGGTGGGAGACCGACCAGGCTTTCAGGCTGAGCAGAAGGGCCCCTTGGGGATCAGGCAATGATGGTGGTGAGGCAGTGCTCCCTTTGGCGCTCTGGAACTAAGGAACTAAATTCTGCCTGAATCCAGATGCTCAGGAGCAGGGGTAACACTCTGAGAACCTTTCTAAAAAAGCAGTCAGTACATAAATTGCTGCTTCTGCCCACAGACAGCCTGCATTGTTTGGTTCAGTGGCAGAAAGAAGCAGGGTCAGGTGTTTCTTTTGTGCTCAGTGAAATGATATCTGTATGCCCAAGGAGCTGGAAGGGATATCTGAGGTCACTGAGTTCAGCCCTTCACTACGGCAGACAAACATGATGTAATCCCTTTCATTACATGAGCAAACTCCTCTTCTAAAAGTAGTTAGTTCTGCTTGTTTTCCTTTTTTTCTCCACTTGATTTGCTGCTCCTGCAGTATAGTTATGCCCAACTTTACTTTGGGGTTTTGAGCCTCCGTTTTTTCCAGGCTGGCTTTACCTATTCTAATCTTATGTCTAGCCCTTGTCTCCACATTTTTTGTATTTCCGGTGAGTGAAAATGGAAGATTAAAACCCCAAGAAAAGAATTCAGTATCACTGTATTTGTGCGTATTAACTACTCAGCCCACTAGTGCTTGATTAGGCAATTTTGAGGTACAGGCGATTGATAATTACATTGGTCACAATACATTTAACTGAACAGCTGAAGTAGCCATTAAGAAGAAAACCCTTCTAGAACAAGAAGAACTTTTATTTTATTAAACAATTTATAATTCAGTCCTATGGTTCTGGAAGATACTTATAGCTAATTATAAAGTAGCTTGTTTCACTTAGTGTCACTTTACATTTTACCAGTTGGAAGATCTGCAAAGTGTTTCACAAGGCAGACATAAGTCCCCTGGAACCTTCCAACTGCATCTGAAAAACTTGGGCTTCTTTGCTCTGCCATAGTCTTAGCACATTCCAGCTACCAGTGATGTCCCAGTCAGCCAGAGCCCCCACCAGCAATCTGGCGTCTTTTTGCTCTTCATCTCTGTCACATCAGACTTGAGACAGGATTTGACGCCAGTTTCGTAATGGAGGTAGAGCAGAAGAACATAGGCTTGGGACCAACGTGATGAGGGTAGAAAAATGTTCGCTAACTGTGTGCAGGTGACTGTGGTTAAAAGGAAGTGTGAACATTTGCTGGCTTGCCTAGCACAACAGAACACTTCGAGCGGCCTTCCCCTGTGATGCATTCAAGGCAATTTTATTTTGAATTTCTTTCCAAGTAAAATTTTAAACTATTTTTTTGATCAGTTTAACACATTAGTCCCTGGGACATTCTGCTCAATGCCTGTAAGACTGCTGCTTCTTCCCGTCAGCCCTCAAAGCTTGGCTCTTCCCAATCAGCTACAAACTGCAAAACCTTGGGCGGGTGCAGTCAGCATTACACCTATCGATTCACCGTAACGCAGAGCCAATTCCAATTCGTAGATACGTGCATCAGCAGCATTGCATGCATTGAGTCACCACAACACACCATCAGTTGGCGGATATGTACATACTCCTGAACCACATGAAGCCTTTTGGATGTCTCCACTGTAGTGTGGATGGAGCGGTCACCTCTGTAGGCCAATCCTATAAGTAGTTACACGGGTACACCCAGATCCCGGGTGCACTAACAGACTCTGCAGAACCTCATCCCGTCTCCAAGGGTTTGGCTGTCGGCGTTCCAAGCCAGCTCAGATGCAGCGTGGTTGCAATCTGGGAGCAGGCTGCTGGGAAAGGAGCTGTGCGAGAGGAGCTGGGAGAGGCTCCACCAGCAGCTGACTGCTTTGCTCGGGAGCTGCCTTTCTCCAGCCCTCACCCTGGGTGATGCTGCAGCTACGTCTGAACCTGGCCATGTCCCACACTGACCCTCGCCTTCCTGGCTTGATCTCGGAGCATTCTCATCCCATGCCCAGGCTGGTGCTCCCTGGCCCTGTTCATAGGGCAGTTCATGTATGTGAAGTCAAGAGACGTGCTCTTCTCGCCTGCAATGGGGTGATACGCGGTGCGTGCTCTGGGGCCGGGGAAGCACAGGCACATGTTCCTCACATTCAGGATTAGCAGTACTGGGCTCTGTTCCTGAACAGGCACCTGAGGGCTGTGATCATGTATCCTTCTATAAATTATTACTTCACTTCATCACTCGCAGCCTCTTCTCATCACCTCTTTTTCTTCAGACTGATGGCTGTTTGGGGATGGAAGGCTTTTTTCCTCTCTAGTTGGACCAAGGCCATTCAATGGAGTGTGCAGCAGGAGGTACTGAAAGAGAGATACTGTTAGCGCTGTTTCCACATACCCAAAGACTGATCTTTATGCAGCTGAGACTACAAGGGATATCCCTTAAAATAAAGGCCAGCTTATTACCCATCTTCTCCAACTCCTGTGGAATTAAATATCCTGAAGTTGAGAGAAGCTGCTGCACAAAGCTTCTTTATAACTCTCAGTGTGCCTTCTTTGCTGGCTCCAGCTGCCCCTACACTCTGTTTTTCCTCAGTCTTTTCTTCAATATTTTTTCCAGTTGACTTGGTTATTACAGTACATGGACCAGACTGAGGAAAATACACTGAAGGTTGGAGCTGGCAGAGCAGGGAGAGCTGCGAGGGAAGTGCTTTTGCCATCCAATGACATCATCTGCGTGTTAATTGGTCACATACCCGTGGATGGGAGGCACTGGCCAGCATCCTTGGGCTTACTTCCGTGATACAGAACAGAGACAGTGCCTGTCTCCTGCCAGCCTCTTTCATTGCCAGCCTTCTGGCAAAGCTTAGGACATTTATAAAAACAGTACAGTACTTTATTTAGCCTCTAGTGAGAAAAAGTCACTTCACAGCTCCAGTTTAGGCACAAGACACTAACAAGAAGATTTAAAAAAAAAAAAAATCTCTTACATAAAAACATTTCAAATGAATACGTGAAAGTTGATTTGTATTCCAGGTGACCTCACAAATCAGGAGATTGAGCTGTGCCTTTTATCTCCAGAGAAATGGGTTCACATCTTGATTAGCCCTTAGAGGAAATTCCATTTAATGGTCTAATTTTGGTGGGCTGAAAAGCTGTTCCCTGCCTAGAACCACCATCTATTATGGCATGATTGGCAGTCTGTGTTGAAGACAGAACAAGAACTTCACCTCATCTCTACTTCTGTTACTTCATTCTGCCATCGGCTTGCACAACCTAACCCTCCACTTCCAAAGGGTCTCAGAAAATAGACGGGGTTTGCAGCAAGAAGAGTCGTCCCAGCTCTGCCAGGCAGAGCAGTGCATGCATGGGGTTAATAGGGGCTGTGCTGGTGCCAAGAGAATGGCGAGGTGGCAGAGGGGAGCCTGAGAAAAAGAGAAAGAAGCTGTTGGAAGGAAGGAGATGGAAAGTAGACAAGAAGGGGAAAAGCAGGGAATGAAGATGGACAGAGAAAGGATGCGTGGATGAGCAAAGGGTGGGATACTGGTATACCAGAGCTGAAGGCAATAAACCAAAACGAGTGTAACGTCACCTGTGGGAGGGAGTCTCTCCGGGTCACTTCTCTGAATGGTCTCCTGTGTGTGGTGGTCCTGGTTGGTATAGAAATGCTCTTAGTCCTCAGTTTGTGCTGTTCTGTGACAAGAGTATCTTAGCATTGTTGTTTTCTCAAGTCTTCATTCCTCAGAGCTCAAAATGCTCTGTTCTGCAGAGGAGCAGAGGATTTGTGAGACTGATCAGCAGCCAGCTCCGGCCTCCGTCATATCTCTGCAGAAGCCACCGGTTAAGAAAGGAAATGCTCACCTCCAGTCCAATCAGCACCATTTCCAAGTTGGTTGTATTTCTCCTGCTAGTGTGAGGAGCCCGCATGGTGTCCTACTAGGTGTTCTCTAGAGGCGGAGCAAGTGGAGGAAAGCAGAAGTTTGTACTGTGACACTAGGAAGCCATATGACCCTGTTCTGTGCAGTGCTGCGAGCAGACACACAACATTGTCACTCTAAGGCGGCTGCAGAAGAGTGTGAGAACCTGTAGGTGATGCCACAACAGGATGGCATTTCAGCCAGACCTCGCTCTCTCTTTGTCCTTTTCATAACCACCTTGGGAGTGAGAACAGCGAATGAGCTTACAAAACACCTCTCTTTGGGGTGGTCTTACTGGGGATAGCAAAATCTGAATGAGAAAGAATGGCACTGATGATGGGGAAAAATGTTATAAAATCAGCCTGATTGTAAAGTGTAAACCACTTCACTTTGGGAGGAGGGATGCAAAAAGAGGACCTCCTGGCTGGGCAGCAGCATCGGGAGGCACTAGGGGTGTTGAGTGGATTAAAGGCTGAACATGAGGACTGGAGTAGATGTCCTTTTCTGGCCACAGTTAGTCCAGCAGCAAAAGCCATGGTCCATAACTCCGTTGCTCATCATCTCCTCCCACCTCAGGTTTCAGCTTCTTCATACCTGCTTATTCCTTACCTGGGTCTGTTAAACAGGTGACTAGAAAAGTCCTGTTACTTGATCTAGTGACTCTGACCTGTGTCATTTACCCAGATTGTGTTAGGGAGCGATTATATGGCAGTTACGCTGGTTGTCCTGGGAGGGGGAGAGCCTGCAGCTGAGGGGCGATGATAAGCAGCTGGAGTGGGTGAAAAGTTTATTTCTTTTCACCCAGCTCAGCTGCAGGCAGAACAGGATGTGCGACTGCAACCTAAGACATAGGAGATAATTATTCTACTCCACTTGGCACTGGCAAGGCCTCAGCTGGAATACAGTGTCCAGTTTTGGGCACTGCACTGTAAGAAAAGTGTAGACAAACTGGAGAGACTCCAGGAGAGAGACACTAGAAGTATCAGAGGCATGGAAGGAACAACCTAGGAGGAAATGTTGAAAGGATTGTTTGTTTAGTCTGGGAACAGCAGAGTCTAAAGAAGAGACATGATAAAAATCTTGCAATATGTTAAAGTTTATTGTAAGGAGGATGGTGATAAATCTTTCCCCA
>NW_010406456.1:11393-27957 GCF_000710305.1 Buceros rhinoceros silvestris | reverse complement strand
AAAGAAGGAACCTGCTTGATTAGTAGCTAATAAAATGTAGGTTTGACATTAGGTAAAACTTTCTAGACAGGAAGGAGGGTGATGAAGTAAAGCTAGCTAGGGAGTGCATGGGCCTTGTTAAAATCCAGAGGACGGACGTTATATTTTACTAATGAGCACCAAAAGAGTAAAGATGATGCTTCTCTAAATAACTGTCTTGGGCTATCGCCTGGGAGTGGTTACCCAGACATCGACGGTACAACCATGCGGGTGCACTCGCAAGAACGAGCTCGTGGACAGCAAGCTTCAGGGCATGTGCAGTTTTCTTTCATGACTGGTGCGTACAAAACCCAGCATCTTAGCGCGGGATTTCCACGTGTTGCTGCAGTGCAAATAAGCCATCATGCAACACAAGGATTTGTACAAAATTTTACAAATACAGGAACAACCTTTCTCTTATGATTTCATTTCTGGCTCCACAGCGTTTTTCCCTTGCAGGTTCATATCCCATATCCCTAATCCCTTCTCTGTTGATTTGCTGTGTGTGCACAGCTAGAGATGTATCCCCTGATTAATGTTAATCCTTTGAGTGTTTTTACGTTATATGGCAGGTGCCCAGTGAAAGTTCTGCTGTATGGTTTTAACGGTACTCGCTGATCCTCCAGCCACTCCACTGGAAACAGAAGACCACACCATGGCGTTTCCATCTCAGGGCGTTTGCAGGCTGCGATCAGGGTTCTCTTCCACAGCAGAGAATCAAAGAACCTCTTTAACGTTTTCAGAATTTCAGTCTAACGTGTTTGCAAACTGAGAAACAGAAGGCTGGTCTAAAGGCTGGATGTGGAGGTAGGAAGTCAGCACGCAAAGTTTCCCTCGCTGGGTCTTTGGATTTGCCTGTGACTTCGCAGAGATCAAAATCCATGGCTGTAGCTGGTCAAAATTTTTCTTGAGACTTAGAACATGAGTTTTGCTCATGAAATAAACTCTGCCATGGAATATATTTGCTATAGGATACAGATTCTCCTCTTGGCCTGTTTGGATTTTAAGTGTAACTTTAGGTATGAGGGTTTTGGATTTGCTGCTGTTTGGTTTTATTTTACTTGCAAAATTTACTAGAGGTGTTTTGCTTTAAATTCCCGGTATATGTACTTAACCTTCATTCCACCTTGAGATAATTTCATTTCTGTAAATGAACATTGATGAAGAAACCTGAAGTCACGGCTGCTACTACAGTGGGATACTTCTAGTACATTGAAGATGAGCAATATAAAGCTCTAAATCCTACTTCAAGAGTATATTCATTGGAGTACTAGAGCAGTACAAACCAGCCAGTTAAACTGGGTTTATAGTTGCTTTGCTTTCCACAAAAGCATGAAGCATCCACAGGGTATTAATTACCATATTAATTAATAATCTTTCACAGACCTTTGCAGAAGATACGTGTCTACAGCATCTGCTGTGAAAAACCAAGAAGTGGTCAGTCTTGTCTATTAAAATAAGCTGGGAAAGGAAATCATACCTCATGAACCAACTCTGCTGGGAGGTTGCTGGGTCACTGGGGAACTTCTAGAGAAGGTTCAAACCCACAGCTCCAAGGTGAGCCTTCTGGCCCCTAATGCTGGGTTCTTCTGCAGGGTATTAGAATAACCCTGTGCACCCAGGTCTTCGTGTCAGAGCTGCGGCAACGTGAAAGATTTAGTGGAATAGAAAGTGAAGGCAGGAAAGGAGTGCAGGGATGAGAGGGAGAACTCATCTGCCCTGGTGTTGATATTGAACAACTGGACTTCAAAGACTGCGTTAGTCACCCTGGGCTCCTCAGACAGTCAGTGGAGAGGGAAAGGAACTCAGGAGAGGTACTAGTCTCCTTTCAGGACAGGAAATGCCTGTTTCTCTGCTGCCTGTATGAGACACCTGGGTATCTAGCTACTTGGTATGTGAAGTTAGCTGAGATGACCTCGCATGGCCTATTGGTCAGTCAGTGGAGAGGGAAAGGAACTCAGGAGAGGTACTAGTCTCCTTTCAGGACAGGAAATGCCTGTTTCTCTGCTGCCTGTATGAGACACCTGGGTATCTAGCTACTTGGTATGTGAAGTTAGCTGAGATGACGTCGCATGGCCTATTGGTTATGGCACTCTCCTGGGAAGAGAAAGCCTGAGCCCTGGGCACTGCTTCAGGGACCAGTGATAGTGTTTGTGCAAATTACAGCCACGCAGACCCAAGCAATAATGAACACGCAGCCTCCATCCTTCTTCCTGCCCAGGAGAGCGCATTATCGCAGGGGGTGAGGTAAAGCTGAGGCAAGTGGGACAAGCGTGTTTGAACGTCCTCCTACAGGAGAATGAACCCAGCCTGTGTACCACTTCCTGAAGAGCTTTTACCATCAGGCAACTGCCTGAAAGTGGGAACCACCCCTTCTACATTTCCTGCTCTGAGAGGCAACAGCGACTTCCATTACCCTTTGTAAGGAGGAAGACTCTGCCACTGAGGTCTTGACATGATCCAGAAGCCCTGACAGACTGGTCTGTTTAGGGGGTTTAGGCTGAAGAGCAATTTCAGAGGTTCAGATGGACTTGGAAGTGAGCTGGGTGCTGAACTTTTCAGCCTTGTCAGGCCTGAGGCTGTACCTAGGTAGGAGCATGAAATGTCAAAGTTAAAAAGATGCCTCCTCACTCATCCGTGCCTGACATCTAGGCAAAGCAAATGTGACATCTCTCTCACAGGGGTGTCAGACTGAGCTCTTGCTGGCCTTCCCCTGGGTTTCTGGGAGCCCTTGGACTACGGTACTCACAAAGATGAGGCACCGGCAGAAGGGCTCTAGGCAACGGCTGCTGCAGGGCACTGCTGTTTTTCCAAAGTCTTGCAGCATGCCACATTAAAAGGCTTGCAAGCAGAAGGCTGTGCTGCGGGCTGGTGGGAGGGAGCGCAGGAGGAGGAACGACACAACACATTACAGCCAGAGAAGAGAAATGAGTTCTGCATCATGGATGATGTAACTTTTGACATCTCCTATACATGACGATCCAGTACCAGGGAGCTAACGCTGTGCCGTGCCTGTTAGCCGTGCCTGCTTCAGGCAGTCCCTGCTAAATGGCATTCCCGTCTTGTCAGAGGGTCTCCCGTTTCATGTCTACTATGTCCTTATGGGGCAGCTCCTTAGATAACGCCTGCGGGGCAGGCCCGAGCTGGAGCTGCATGCTGCGCGTGTGTGTGCCCGGGCAGGGGCAAGGGAAGCCACCCTTATCTACTTCAGCTCCTTGCGGAAGGAGGGAGGCTTATGGACGAGCCCTTCACCCTGCTACAGACCAGCACCCATTAGGAGCTGGTTTGCATTTAACTGCACCTCAGGAACAGGAATCCTCCTCCTTTGGGAAGCAAAATCCTTTGGAATTGTAACCAGACCAAACCCATCTTCGCTGGCATTAAGGCCCCTGATAGCTTTTCCACATTTCACAAGGGACTAGGCTCGCAGATGATCTTGACAAACTTGACCGACTCCCTCCAGTGCCTGGTGAGGTTTGTTTTCCCACTGATATTTTGCTTATTCCAACTGAACTCCACATCTCGGTTTGTTTTTTTGATTTTTTTTAACAGAGAACTGGGCAAGTGAAAGTGTGTCACGTGTAGGGTCTGGGAAGAGCGCGGAGGCAGCCAGGCAGCCGTTGCAGGGGTTTGGCACCTCGCGCGGGAATGAGCACATGCAGGTAGAATGTTATTCCGCTGCTCCTGCTGAGCGCTCGGCAGTTCCCTCTCTGCCGAATCCTAAAGCCGAGCAAAAAGCAGCTGGTTAAGGTGGAATTTGAAAATCAGTCATAAGATAAACAGGTTGCAACATTAAGCACTCTCCGAGGGAAAAGCAGTGCGCAGCATATGTTCTTACTTTGGAAGATATTTAAAAAAAAACTTTAATGGACCCTTTACTGGCTTATGCTCGTGGAGCTGTTAATTAATTAAATAACTGTATGTGAATGGCATCCATTGGGAAAGAGCCTCGCAGCTTCCAGATGCCAGTTATTGGCCCCATTACGGGCCTAAAACTATTACAGTAAATCATTACATGCTCCAAGATGAACTGGCACACGATCGCTGGGAGGAAGGATGGAGCTATTCTCACTTGTGCCATTCCGTGCCAGTTTCTATCTAGTGAGATTAATTAGTACTTTTAGGAGTGCAAGTCAGAGCTATAAAATATTAACGGCTATTCCGTCAATGGAGGGGAGACACGCTTAAGCAGGGCTTTTAAAACTTTGGGATGTTGATGGATAGATAGGAGTTGGAAGAGATAATGAGCAACATCTGATTTTGATTTTTTTTAAAAAAAAAAAAGGTCGGATTTATAGCTGGCGGGACTGCACAAAGTCTCCTTTGTGTGCTGTGAGAATACTCAGAGGAGGACATTAAAGTTTATCACCAAAGTTCAGGTGCCAGGTAAGCAAACAGTTTCTCAGGCCAAAACCAATCATTTAAGACATTTATTCCAAATACAAAATCAACCAGAGAGTATTAAATAACCTTTTAGCTTGGATCCCCTGCTGGGAGGGGAACGTTCCCTGACATTGGATGGCAGCCTAGAATCTATGATCTGGCCTAGAAATGGCTTTTTTTTTTTTTTTTTAATTAATAAGCTATAAATTCTCACCCGAATGACCACTATGGGCCTTTCTGTCTTTTTAGGCTGTGAGAGATAAAACCACTGAGTCACCTGCATCATCCCTTGCCCAGACAGACTGCTTTGAAAATCTTCTTGCCTGCTCAGTCTGTTTTGAGCCCAAGAGCAGAGTACTGAAGAGGCACTCCAGGGACTGTTTATACAGTTTACCCAATAATTACTTCTTAGAGACATTAATTCATGGGCAGACACTTCCTCTGAGAAATTACTCCACAGCTGAAAGTCCTGCCACAGCTGGACAAGGCAGGCTGAGCACATGGGTCTGCAGATTTCAACAGCAGTCCATCAGCCAGAGCTTAGGAGGAGCAGGCTGAGGGCACCTCTGCCACCGTCTTCCTGCTCCAAGCCCCGGTCTGGACCACGTGCAGACTCTCTCATCGAGTGCAGGGGTTTGAGTGCGGCCAAGGGGGCTACTGGGAGCTGCAGCAGCTCCTTTGCTGGTGGCGATAACCAGCAATAACCCTTCCACGCAGCTCTGCTGGGGCAGACCGAGAGATGCCGTCGCTGATGGACCTCTGCTGCTTACCGCAACAACCTGTTTGCCCAGAAGAACGGACAAGATCTCCCACTGCTCAGTGGGAGCCTCCTGGACTGCTCTGGCACAAAAAGCCTCTGCATGTGCCCTCGGGACACATGCCAAGGGGTGGCAGAGGGGCTGTAAGTGCAGCCACTTGCACCCAGGTCAGGCTCATTGCTTTCCAACGTGCCTTTCCTACACCATGGCGTACAGGACATCGCGCAGACCATGCGTCCAACAGCTCTTCACCGTGGATAGAATAGTTAGGCCTTTGTTGGCTGTGAGGAGTCACAACAGAATTGATACCACAGGAAAACCAACCTCATCTCGCTGCTGCTTCTAAAGCGAAGGAAAGGCCACAGTCAGAAACCGCGTTCACACGAATGCTACCAGGAAGCGTGACTTACTGTATGAGAAATGCGTGAGTAAGAGTTTGCTGACTAACCCCTAGTTAAAAGAAAGAAATTGATTTATTATACGAGCATGACAAATTGAGGCACCGGTCTTGCAAGTTGGGCTGTGTGAGCAGATCTCTGTGTCCACGTGGCTCTGATGGGGCCCAATAAGGCTGAGAAGTGCGGCTGAGAAGTTGCCAAACCAGCAATGTAGCTGGCTCGATAGCAAGAGGTTGGAAAGTTTGTGTTTATATTTTTCTGACATGCCCGAGATTTGGGCAGGAGCCATGGGACCTACAGCACCTACGCTGAAGCACAAGGACGGACAGCTGCTTCGTCAGCAAGGCAGCCATCCCCAGCGTGTGTGCGGGTAAGAAAGCTCTGCCTTTCCTGTTTTTAAACAAAAAATAAATTGCTTTTAGGACCTTGGATCTGATGAGGGGAGTGTCACCATGTGTCCAACACAAACAAAAAAAGGAGCTGAGCCAAGAGCAGCCCAGTGCTTGTCTCCCATTCCCTGGCTGTAACCACAAGAGACTCCTCTTGGCTGGTGTGAGAGTGGGAGGGAATGCAATCATTGAGCAAAAAATGTTGTTTCTACTCGATAGTTTAATGTTAACGTAGGCAGCAGTTACGCTTTTCAGCTGAGCACGCTTCTCTGCTCCATGGAGTCTTAGACTGGCCCATCCTTGCAGTAGAGAAAATGAAACTGAGATAGGGAAAAACGCAGCTACTTTTTTTCTGAGACACAAATTACTATATTTTGTTGTTTGGGTGTTTTGGTTTTTTTTCCTGAGTCAAATATTTATACAAAAGACTAGTGTGGTGTTAAGCCACTGACACAATGACTGATGTGTTTGATAGGAGAGGGCGGCCAGTGCCCAGGGCATGAAGGGTATAGGGGACTGGCAAGAGAAGATGTTTCATCATGGATTTTGACCCCGAACGAGGTGGGAGTGAGTGCAAGTCATCACAGCCTGGTAAGAGGACACTGTGGGTACCACTACAGGCTCACTGGTGGTACAGTACTGAAGTGGTGCTGCAGGAACCACTTCAGAAATCACAGTGTGACACATCAGCATGGCCCGCCTTCCTTCCCCAGCCACCATCAACTGGCTCTGTCCTTCCCGAGCCACCACAATTGTTTTCTTCATGCCCTGTGTTCTGAGTGCTTTGGGAAAGGGTAGGGAAAAGGAGGACGGCTACGTATGATGATCGTCAGTCAATGGTAAATTTTGAGTTTCCAGTTGGAGGAATAATGGACTGGTGTTAGAAATCTGTATGTTCTGGCAGACACAGCTGGAAAAAGGCTTTAGGTAGAGATGCAAAGTCCAGTTTGACTTCATATGGATGTCTGCACACCCTTAACTTTAAAGATATAAATTTTCCCATTGACTTGCCTGGATTCATGCATTAAACATATGCATTAGTCTCTCTAGAAATAGGGAATATAAATGAGATGACCAAAATAGTTAACCAGAAATACTTTCTGTACAATGAAGTAAGGAATTTTACACAGGGCATGAACACAGGAACAGATAAAATCTAGGCCACATTGTTAAAGGACACGGCATTGTTCCTGGTGTACAAGAGGGTGTTTCCAGACTACAGTGCAGTTTGCATTCGTTACATTAATTAAACAATTTACTGGGATTTAAAATGTGGCGGATTGGCAGGAGGCAACTTTAACTGGGGTTGTGTGGCTGAGACCCTTCCATGGCGCTGACAGCCCTGAGCCGCGCCAGCAGAGCAGCACCCTCGGTAACGCGTTTCTGTCGGCGGCTTCTGCGCAAAGTCAAACTTAAACAATGCCGCCAGGGCCCGACGAAGAGAAGTGATGAGAACGAACGGGATCTGCGTTTCTTAAGCAGTCTGCTGTGGGCAAGACACCCAGAGCCCGGTGATGAAGCAACAAGTTATCGTTCCAACAGTAGGTTTCGCTGGACCAGTGAGTTATTGGCCTCTAATTTATTTGTTTATTTTCACTATTCACATTGGAAATGTTTCTCTTTTTATTGTCTGAACGTGTTTCTTCACACCGTTTCAAGTCTGGTTTTTTACTGTTTAGCCTACACTGTCGTCATTGGCATCTCAATCTGTCGGCTGTTCTGGAGTTACCACGGCCCATGTTTGTGCACGTTCACTACACAAACCTGCAGTTGTGGATTGACCTAGTGGCCGGAGATGACCACGAACCCAGCCTACAGCACGATCGGATCCGTTCTGGGGCTGGAGGCCACTTGTTTTTGCAACGCTGCACTACACTATACTCAAGTCTTCCAGACTTGCATTTGCTAACTCACTTTAAACCAGACCTCTAAGTTTCGATGTTTCATGGCAGAAGTTTTGGCAATCTTCATTCTCAACTATCATCTCCTACGTTTCCTTTCATGCTTTAAAAATGGATACTTGAACAAGGCCATCAGCTCTAAGTCTACAGAAAGGCAGCTCCTTAGTCAGGAGTACTTAAGGCTTTTATACAGTTGAGTAGGATTGGGGGTGGGGTCGTTCTTTGTATCACGACCACACTCTGACCCCTCTTTTCTTCTGTATTCAAAACCTAATGTTGCCCTACCCAGGATTATCAGGATCTGCTTGTGAGTATCAAGACCAAAGAACTAGTGAGAAGGAGACCTGTGGGGAAACAAATGAGATGAGGCTCCAGTCTCTACTTTTATTTATTCTGGTTTACAAAAGGCTTCTTTTGGCAAGGGGAGATTCACTGCTCTGAGCTTTGGCACACTGCTGCAGACAGGGAGGGAATCTGGAATGCGAGACTACAGCGTAAGAAAATGTACCTTGCGTTCAGTTGTCATTAAACATGCTGGAGCTGAAGGGTTTCTCCATTCCCTCTGGAAGTTCCGCTTCCTATCCTGATGGCTTTGCAAGATGAAATGCCTTCTGTCCTATCTCTGCGTTGCTCCCATTCACAAGAATCCTCAGTGCAGCTAAATGTATGTGTCAGGCTGGGGATGAATTAACAGTTCAGTTTTAGTACATCCCACCCCATAATTATACTGAACGGTTTTTGGAAAGAGTCTGAAAACCTACCTGGTTCCCAAGAACAATGGGTTTGGCTTCAAATAAATGGCAGGACAACAGCGACACTGAAATCCCCAGTCACCAGTTCTAAACACTGGGAACTCAGCACGTTTTGACCACTATCACACTGCAATTTGGTGATGTCGTATCCTAGCAGAAAGCATTTGCCTTTATGTTACACCTTTATTTTCCTAGAAACGAGACCTTGCTCCTGGAGAAACCAGGTTGCAGGATCAAAAGATGTAGAAAATCAGCCTTATGGTTCTGTGTCTGCACGTTTCCTCTTCAGGCTCTCACTGAGATGTGCTGAATATATGTAAAAGTGCAGACTCAGAAGGAATAGTTCAAAGTTTTACGCCTGGCTTTCAGACCCTGCAGAATTCTCTTTATATCCAGTGCGTTCATTTAAATACCCCTCGCCTGTAGCTCCGCCTGCACCATCTTCTGGTACTCCCTCCTACTTCTCCCATTGGCCACGGTATCTTTGATCAGTCATGAGTGGAACAACACCCTCGTGTAAAGCGCAGTCCAAACTGGAGTATGGCTTCAGCCCAGTAAATAAACCCAGAGACTGTGTCCCCTTCTTGCCTTTCGCCTCACATCTCCTGTGGGTAGATACCACACACATTGTATGACTTACCAGAAAGGGAAGTATTGGGAAATGTTGTTTCCTGGAAGAGATAGCAGTGGTGGCAATAAAACATAAACACAAAAAGAAAAGCCTGTTTTGAAATCTTGATGCTCTGTTACTTACACTGCTCTGACTCGTTAACATTCAGTTAATGGCCAATACTGCCAGGGTTGGGTAAAATGTCCTCAAAACGAGTAGATATAACCCACTGAGAGCAGCAAAACTGGAGTTTCCGTACAAAACAGAAGTGACTTTAACACAAAACACAGGCATGAGATCCCACCAGAGCAGAGCCATGTGTAGAGCTAAGGGGTTTGGCCAGGATGAGAGGAAAGGGGTTTAGCTGGTGGTTTCTGTGCTCCAGGACAGTGGTTGGGAGCCACTACCATCACACCGGAGCACTGTGCTCTAGAGAAGAGACAAGCCTGCTCTCCCCGTGCCAGGAGGAGCATCCTTCCAGGAGCCACACTGGACCTCCCAGCAGGCAGCTCCAGGTGAACCACTCCTTTGGGCTGTGCTGCTGGTGGTTGGTCACTGGGCTGATTTAGTGACATCAGGGTGAGTTGATCTGCAACCAACAAAGACCTGAGAAATGTCAGAAATGCCCGTTGCCACTGCAGAGAGAGGCTGGTTTGCTGCTGTGGCGAGCATGGTGAAAATCAGGCACGTCAGGATTTACCTTCTCAGTCCAGGGCGGGTCTCACTTAGTCCCCTGCCATGGTGGAAGACGAAACCTTTCCTGAGCACTTAGCAACCAGCAGTACCTTCAGGAGGCTGAGCAGCAGATGATGGGCGCTCTCTGGCAAGCCCCAGGCAGCGAAGCCCTGCCTGCTTCCAGCTAGCACCGACGGCTGTTCTATTAACCACAGCCGTGGGAGCGAAGGAGAAAGTTCAGCCAGTTGTTAGGATGCTTATGGCATCCCACAGGACATCCCCTCAAAGTCGACAACCGTCCTAGCAAATACTTCTGTGCATCTGCTCTGAGGGGCAGGGATGTTTAAGTTCTTATCTTCAGCCAGGAACTTCAGGCTTAGTATGTTCAGAGCGCTTGTGCAGACCCTGTCGATCGATGGGAAGGGTCGTGTAGCATCAGCCTGCAGCGTTCGTGGTCAAGAGGATTGCGGAGCGATCATATGTCAACTCCTCCGTGGATTTTAAAGAGGGGAGCCCTTTCCTTTAACTGCAGGCCCGAACACCTGGCTCTGCTGGCTCCTGTAACTCCACTGCCTGACGGGTGAAAGTACAGGCACCTGCACAACTCCACGGTGTGTGACTTTATTGTCAGAGAAGCGCCACTGACAGATGCGCTAATCCAAGGGCAAACAGCGGCAGTAGCCTCACTGCAGTACCACAGAGTTAAGGCATTAAATGAAAGTGAAGGATGAGGGAAAGTTCAGTCATGACCTTGTAAACGAAAGCTCTCCACCATGGGGCAAGACTGGTCAGCAGCTGTGGGGGCAGGGTGGCCTCCCACCAGCTTCCTGCTTGCCAGAAGGACTGGAACCATGTCCCATCTCCAGCTGGAAGAAGCTGTGAGAGGAGCACCAAGTGGCAGTGTGCTGTTCCCACATTCAGGACGTGCTCAGAAATGTTCAGAGGTGCAGAACAGCAGCTCTGGTGGTATGTCCTCTCCAGCCAGGTTTTCCTCTTGCAACCTCCTGACCATTTTAGAGTCTGTTTGCTGTTTCCAGCTAAGCCAGTCCCCACCACTGTGGGCAGTTTTTACAGGCTTGAGTGAAATGAAGCCCTTTGCTGTCCAATTTTTGATGACCATATGGCTTTCCTTTTTCCCACGCTTCATCAAAGCCTTGAGGAATTCCCCGAACAGCCTCCGCTCTTCTCTGCCCCTTCCTCTCTCACTTCCGTACTCTGTCTGGGCAGCAGTTGACACCCAGCTTCTGGATGGTTTGGCTGTGTGAGTTGATAATCCTGCTGGAGGAGAAATTAATAAGCTCTAACTCATTATTCAGCTTTGCAACAGACAGTTTGTGTAAAATACTCACCAGAGTTTTATATCCAGAGCCCCTTCCCTCTTGTGGCAGAGCTCTACCTTGGAGACTCTTTCTCAGCTGCCCTTACAAGTGTCTTGAACCTCTACCTAGAGTAGAAGGAACCTCCATAATTTCAGGGGTGGCCTCAGGTACCCAAGACAAGACGGGTTGTTCCTCCGTGGCATTTCACATCAGTGACACAGTACGTGATCAGCCTTCAGGTTACCTGCGTAGGGAACCCGCTGCAGTCCAGGGAGGAATGTCACCATACCACACTGCACGCATGCCAGTACGTTCACTGCAGGGCGCGACCCTGTCCAAGAACCCAGCTAGTAAAGGCATGCTGCTTTCTGAGGAGGGCCGAGGCGAACCCAGCGAGTGACAGCTGCTGAATTCACTAGACTAGCATCTCCTGATGGTGTGCAGCTGCAGTGGCACAGCTGCACGGGGAAGATGGTCACTTTTTGCTGTGCTTCTGCTAATGCCATTTTATAGCAGCTTGTGGGTCTCTCTGGGACTTCGCTTTCCGGTGCCTTGTGAATTGTGGTGTGCCACGTGGTGCCTCATTTACTTCTGCAGTCACTCTTTAACAGGTCAGAAAAGCACTGCTGATATTTTGATACACTGATTTTCTAAACCCTTCCAGTGCGTGGTCCAGCTACGGCATAGATTTCTTATGTGACTGGGCTACCGTGTGGAAGTTGGCACTTCTGTGGAAGAGGGTTCTTTGAACCCAGTGAACACACAGCACGAGACTGGCGTCAGCTGGGGGCTCAGACATGGTGCTACTCAGGTGCTGAGTCCGGAGGATGGGTTTGCGGTTGCTCTGGCTGTTCAAAAGGTGTGGTCTCGCTCCTGCAGTTTCACTGACCAGTGTTGTCATACTGGATGGGCAGAGGACCGTTAAAGCTGGAAAGCGTGCCTCAGACCTGCCCCAGATGGCAATGGCCAGCACCATCTACCAGTGCACACAGTATCACTCACGTCCAGTAAAGGCACATGTCGTGACGTTCACTGACCCCTGCAGCGCTGCTGTTCATATTATGGAGGATGAGGCTGGGAGTCCATGGAGATGTTTTGCTGGAGACAGAACTGTCAGTGATGGAGCTTGAGCAGAGCTTTTGAGAGGCACTTCAGAGGCAGTACAGCATGGTCTTCTCTCTCAGCAGTGTGATCCTATTCACCCTTCACAATACGGACAGTTGGTAAGGGAGACATAGAGTCTGTTCCTTTACCTTCATCAAGCCACCTTTGAGGCCTTCATGTCGATCTGCCACTGCCAGGAACCTCGTGGTCTTGCTTGACCTCTTTTCGTAGCAACAGCCTAAAAAACTTGTCCTTCTTATACTCAAAACCCCAGATTTCTTCTCTTTCATACCTCCCTGGAGGGCTAGGAGGTCTTTAGATGTATGAGAAAGATGCCTGGCAAATGGTTTAAATTAAAAACTATAGTGGTTGTGCCAGCTCCTGCAGTATGAGGCTGCCAAGATCCAGAACATGGCTGTTCACCAGCATTTGGCAAGGCGGTGACATCTTGTCACTGCTATCCTCGAGCACGGAGGCCCACACAGGTACACGGACCAGTTGGTTGGGACAGGATGTGAAGCAGTATGGGAAAGCGGAGGGAAGACTGCCAGACTTTCCCCAAGGAAGTCACAGCCATGTTTCTTCAAACTCAGCTACTCCAGTGTGACATTACTCCTGATGGCAAATGGAATGAAGTCTCAGCTACACGGATGTGTCACACGGGCGCAGTCTTTTATATTCAGATATCCCAGTCTGCACTAGTGAGAAAGGGTGTGAACTCTCAGCAAAGCCGACAGCTACCCATCTCCAGAGAAGCACGGTCCTGACACAGGAAGCTGTGAGAGTGCTTCTGGAGCAGTGCTGACTGTTGGGAAGGGGCCTAAAGACAGAGGGGGAAAAAAAATTCCTCCTGGGTCTGGAGGAGCAGGGTTTATGTCTTCATTATAAAAAAGTTCTATGGCTTCTGCAGAGTGGAAACCACCACCAGTTTCATCCCTTGGTGGCAAGAACCTGCAGGTCAACTATGGCCAAGTTTTTAAGCATTACCATGCTAGACATGTTAGTTAACGCTTGAAGAGTTTGTCTGTCGTACTACACATCCTCCACAGCTCAGCGCCGTTCTGCTGTCTTCCTTCAGGCACAGCCTGAACTGCCGAGACTGCTGCAGGGCCTCAGAGTTTTCTATCCAGAAGATGACACAGGTGCATTGTAGTGATGGTCCTTTCCCCGCGTGAAATTTGTTTCCACTGCCCGAGTCTTCCAAGCTCTTCCAGTGTTCCCCCTTCTACACGAAGTGCTCAAGTCCTGTGCTGCTCTGTCGCTGTTGGAGACATTAGAACTGTCTGCAGCTTTTACGCAGGTGAGTCTTCACTGCAACCTCCTGCACGAGTTCAAGTCTGGTGGCGTGGAACGGCTTTCTTCTGAGGTGGGTATTAAGTTGGGCATAAGACTTGCTGATTGCAGAGTGATGTTTCCCGTTGCCCCGGCGTGATATTTGTGTATCAAAACTACATTCGAATAAAGGGGTTCCAGAGACAATTAACTAGAGCAGCCACAGAAAATAACTGAAACGTCACGTTCCTCTTCAGGACGTGGTCCAGCAGCCATCAAAATGGTATTGTCTTCTGCCTTTCTCCAGTAGTCTCCAGGAGAAACACAACCGTAGGCGTGTTTCCTCACAAGAACCTTAATCTTCTGCCATTTCCAAACTCTGTGGAAAATGACGTTATTTTCAGTTATACCAGAAACAGAAAAATTGAATTTTATGTGCAAGTACGAACTTAAACCAAGCAAATTGTTATTTGTATTTTATTTGCTTTATTAAAAAGTCCAGGAATACAAAGAACTTTTTGCTGAATATAAAAATGACGTCTTCTTTCCAGATGTTCACTGAAATACCACTTTATTTAAAAATAAATATAAAACCTGCAAAATACCTGAATTTGGTTTTGCTAAAAAGCTCTTATTAAAAAAAGGATGGGGAAAAGAGGGTGAACCAGATCCTCTTTATCTCAAGCTTGCTGCTTTAATTCCATGTTGCATATGAAGAAACAGACAAAAATCGTAAGGAATGTGAGAAGTCCCTGTGCCCACAAAAGCTTTAATACTACAACACCAAGCTGAAGAACAATGACCCAGACATGAAAGGGGTTTCATTTCCCAGAAATACCTGGATAAATGAAGCATTTAGGAGTGCGTGCGTTCTGTCCGCGTACTTAATGATACGCGGGGGCACCCAGCTTTTGCAGGGCTCATTTCCAGCAGCACAGACCAGCCAGCCCAAAAGGCGCTTCCTCCGCGGGAGGCTGAGCGGCACCAGCACAGGTCACTCCAGGTTAGACTGTGGGCTGCAGACTGGGCGGTACCACGGGTCTGGGTGAAAGGGGAGCATTTGGATTTAGTATTACGTGCTACACGAGATGCTATATTTAATGTACTGCTCCTGGCTGACGAGGATAAACTGCATCCTCCACTAACAACAATTTCTACTTGGTTCTAATGGAGAAAAGTCTCCATTAAAAAAAAACACTAAAACCTATTTTTAATACCCACAGTTCATTAAGCTACAAACAAAATTGCTGCTTCCCAGGTTCTTTATCACTGCATCTTTCTCAGACTTGCCTCCCAAAGATTGGTTTTTCCAAGTGGTGTCATTTTGGCAGAGGAGAAGCTCAGTGCACTCCAGTTTGCACGCTGCCTGCCGCAGACCAACAGGGCTCTGCAAATGGTCAGCAGCACCTCCAGGAGCCAGGCACATCTACAACCAGTGAATATCCTTATTACCAGAGAATTAAAAAAAATCTGTCTGCACTCAAAGTAAAAATAAAACTGAGGAATTTCAAAACTTCCTGGGGTGCTCTTTTGGATCAGTTAGAACTCTGGCTTCATTTCAATTTAGGCATTTCTTTTATAGTACAATGCAAAACATAAACTACATTGCAAATAATGTAAGAGCTTTCTTTTTCCAGGTGGGAATGCCTGAACATTTCCATTTTTTAGCAAGTATGATTTTAAGAAGCAGCTAATCTTCAGCAGAGCTGCATTCTCCAACAGAAAAGGGGACTGGTGTTTTCCTGTAGTAGAGATTATGGAGTCCTATAATTTTCACATTTAAATGTTCTATAGTTCTACTTGACTCTTCCCAGTCTTGTTACAAAGAATTTGAGTATGCCCTTTATAATAATCCCCAGTAGATGCATCTACACACGTTAAACCACCCAACTCGGGTCCAGTCTAGGCTGAACGGTTAAGCTGTACGTTTGTCATGTATGTGTGTACTTATGTAAGTTCTGAAATAAAATAAATATTGGTGTTGATGAAGGAAAAAGCACGAAATGTCAGTCTATAAAATCATCACCTCTGTGGAGATGTTGAGAAAGCAGAATTTGTTCATGTGCCACAGTAAAAGAACTGATGGCGTGAAGTGATCGGGTCGGAAGTTTGAAATGAGAGGGGAAAAAAAGGTGAGTTTTCCCACAGAAAGAATAATTAAATGGAACTCACTGTGGAAAGACACGATGGAACCCAAGAGGGTAAGTGACTTAAAAATGGATTGGATGAATCCATAGAGGATAGTTCTGATGAGCATCCTCACTGGCTCTGGTCAGGAGCTCCCCAAGCCCCATGCTGGGCGAAGCTGGGGGCCATGCCAGTGAAAACTCATTCTCCTCACGCTCCTCCCAAAACCTCTGGTCCAGCTGCTGTCAGAGGTGGGACACTCATCATCTTCGCAAAATGCAGCCAAATCACAGAGATGCCAAATTCTATGAATGACAGCATAGACAGACGCTCCTGGTTCTAGACGGAGCGGCCTGGCCATGCACACTGAACCAGACTCAGCTGGGAACCCAGATACACATCCAGCCTCGAAAAGCTGCCTTTAGAAGTCAGGAAATTAAAAGGTGTCTCACTGGAGAGTTTTTGAGGCATCTTCCTCAAAAAAATACCATAATGGATACTTCTTAAAATGCATTTTTGCTAGTAATCTGTTCAATCTGAATGCTAAAATGTGCTGTGAGACATGACTGAACGAATATTGCTGTGAGAAATATTTTCCCCTTCTTTGAGTAATTTAAATTTGTAAGCTAATGTTAGTTTTTGTATTAAATAATGTACTGCGTGCAATTTTCTTTCTGTAAAGCACTTTGAAGCTTTCAAAGGGCACTCTGGGTTAATAAATAATACGGTATTCTTTGCCAGAACTGTAGGGCATTTCCCATAAGTTCTGAATCTTCTTTGCCAAAATTGCAACATGTTGCGTGCCAAATCCTGCACACAAATGCTCTACATGTGGCACATCCATATTGGTGAACACCA
>NW_010406456.1:8347-11254 GCF_000710305.1 Buceros rhinoceros silvestris | reverse complement strand
GAAAGAGTGGGAGGGAATAGTGAGGGAGGGCAGAGGGGAAAAAAAATAGGTCTGTGCATACATCTAAAAAAAAACCCGAGCAAAACCCAACCCCTCCACCCCAAACAACCCATAACCCACACTTCATGGCTTTCAAAGACTAAACTCTTTGCTGCACGCACAGCACAAACTCACAGGTACCCAGAGCTGGGTCTTTAGTTATCCTTCGGTTATGGAAATCAGGCCCCCATTGCTGCCACAGCTGTAGATTCTTCAAACCCAGATGTTTGTAAGGGTCAGTCCTTGCTTCTCCAAGCACATGCTAATGGCAACAGAGAGGCTGTGAGCTTGGAGAGGCATGGTCAGGATTACCACAGTTTAACAGGCGGTGAAATGAATCCTATTCTCTGGGCAAGGTCGTGAATGCATTTTATATGCCCTGGGCTACGGGGAATCAACCAAGACCAATATTTATAAAGAGCAAACGGTCGCCTTTTTGCAGTCTCCCCCACGGACAACTAGGCTGCTATTTCTTAGCTTGGAAGAGGAGGAGGGGAAAGCAGGAAGGCTCAGAAATGGAGCCGCCTATCTCATGGGTTGGATTACTGAAGGACACTAGGAGTTTAAAATGTCTTTGGTTCTAATTTCCTTGATTTAATCTCTGTGCATGAAGCACAAGCAAGTAACTTCGACAATCCTCACTAGTTTGGACTGGACGCCTATAGTAATTCAAAAATTCTACCATTTCCTGACCTTCGCTAAATTTTAAGAACATGGTGACAAGAATTCTTAATCACTTGACAGCAATCAACTAGTTTAAAATGTACTAAAAAACCACTTAGACCTTCTCAGGCCTTGAGCACCAGGATTTGCTGCATATTTAAAAAAAACCCTGAAGTTAAAACTGAACTCCGCATTCTGCAACACTAAATGCACGTTTTACTATATGGTTTCCTCTGAGGTGGCAAGAAATGACTGTAAAACCTTTGCTGTTGCCAGAAGTACATTGCTTGGAGAAAAACATCCTGTGGGTCACCATTTGTTGCCATGATTTACAAAGATAAGGTCTATAGTCTCCATCGGTTTCATGCTGAAGTTTTAAAGGAAAAAAGCTTTCTGCAGAGCTTGTAGATTTCTGCATAAGTGTCTGTGTTGTTGCAAAAAGGACTAAGTGGTGCTCCCTCACAAGCTTCTCAAGGAGGTTAGCACATTTCTTCAGATTCACCTCCTGCATATTAGGACTCTCCCCTCCATTGCTTCTGTCTATCCAGTAAAAAGCTGATATGCTGTCTAAAATCAAGAGGCAGAGAGAGGGGTGAGTGCAAAACATGTTTTCTAGAGAGTAGAGGGTGAGGAGCAACTGCGTGCTACTACTGCAGTTCACAAGAAACAGCCTTCCCAGGCACTGCTTTATCATCTCCTCCGTCCTCTGCGCCACTCTCTTCTCAAGAATGGTAACGAGCCGAAGCATGTCGAAATGGTAGTCTGTATCAATGAACATCACTTCCACTTCCAGTCCTCCTCCTGATTTTGGAACGATGCAGCGGGCTATTAGGTGATAAAGCATTTCGGTTTTTCCTGTTCCTTCTGGACCATGGAATTCAATGACATCTCCTGTTCAAAAACAAAGCAGTGAGCTGTCAGGTAGGAGCATTTACAGCACAGTCAGTTTTCAGTGTTTACTGAACCAGTACTCGCTAGTCCACTAAATGGAAAATACATTTTTCAAAGTTTGATAAACAGAGTTTAAATCCTGGTTAGCGCTTACTAAGAGAAATCTCAATTTTCCAGAAAAGCCTCTAAAGTGAAGAAAATCAACTAGGAAGAGAGGCTGAAAAAAACCCAACCCCTGCCAATAGCATTTAGGACACCAGTATCACTGTATGGTTGGCAGCTGGATTTCATCTGTATCCGCCACACAGAAGCAGCTATGAAACCACCTATTCACACTATGTGCACAAAACTAAGAAATGGAAAAGTAGAGGACAAGCAAAAAAAAAAAAAGTTGACAGAGGACCAAATCATGTTGGCACATCTACTTCTATAGCACAGACTGTCCTTCAGCATTTCACATCTGCTCTGTGCTTGTTCAGTATCCGCACGTCACAAGATACCACCAGGAATCCGTGAGGAGCAAAGGGAGTGACAGCACTTAGGTTCTTCTGTGGGGTCTTAATATGAAACTATTTCTCTGACAAGGGCGACTTACAGGCTCCTTCAACTCCAGGCAATGACTCGCATCTGAAGCGAAGGATCTCCATTCATAAATGAACTCAGCCTAACTGCTGGATCCACGGGCGTCTAGTTAAATACATAACACTTCAGTTTAAAACGTTAATTAAAGAAAGTATTACACTTTACTAAGAAACTCGTTCTTCTGTTGAATGTGAATGCAATGTCCTCTTATGTTTTTTCCAAAGCCTTCTGATGTCTTATATCAGAGCAAGGCTCTAAAAAAATTCTTAGTCGCTCTTTATAAATTTCTGATTTCAGAAACTGCGTTATTTTATTTGTGACATTTTGGATTTTAGGTGGAAGGTAAAGACCTGCAGTAAGGAGAATCACACGGCTATAACTGCAGGAAGGTGAGACATTTCTCTGGCCCCAGAAAGTACAAATGGCATTAACAGTTTTTCATAGGGAGGATGCAGGAGTAGAGAATTAATTGCAACGTTACTCCAATGTGTTTGTATCTGCCTGAGTTAACAAGGGTCTTCTAGTCATTACTCAACGTCCAGAGGATGTCCTTGCTCATAAGCACATACAATGTCAAGATGCAGCTTGGGATGCAGGACAGAGGGTGGCAGGGAAGAAACTAAGCTCTTGCTTTACCCATTGCAAGAGCTGAAAGCAATTTATGCCTGACGTGACAATTCTACCCATTTCAGAGACGTCTGGACTGCCCGCCTCTCTGTAACCAAATTCCTG
>NW_010406456.1:0-8239 GCF_000710305.1 Buceros rhinoceros silvestris | reverse complement strand
TTCCTGCTGCTCCACAACTGCAATTCTGGCTTTATGAATTTCTGATACTTTGAAATGTCTTAAAAGGCTTGACTGCCTCCCAAACCCTCACTTGTCTGTTCTGAACGGCTCTTCCCACCTTTGAGATGAAAGAAAGCTACCCTTCCTATAACAAAATGCCTCATTTCCTCTTCCTCTTGATGGGTCACAATGTCCAACTCTGCCAGTGACATACTGGCACCCTGTTGGAATAAGATACCAGCTTGGAAGAACTCCTTCTACACGAGCAGGGTAGCTCGTTCCCTCATCATGTTTCATCTCCTGAAATGTTTTAGAACAACTGCGTACAGCATTTCTTGTCAAGGAACAAGTGCATCTTCTGTCTGCCACTGGCTTTGGCACAAGACTTCTGCCACCCTGACTGGCATTTCTGAATCCAGACCAGTAACTGAATTGCTTCATCTACCTTTACAGCACACCTTGTTTCAGAAAAAACAGCAACTCTGTATGGCCACGAAGAAGCAGCAGTGGGCAAATCTGAATTACTGTTTGGTAACAATTCAAAAAAGTTATTCTGTGAAATAAATGCTCGACTTTATCCATTTGAAGATGTTCTATCAGAACATCTCTGTGTTACAGAGTAACATTAGATGAGCTTTTATTGGCAGAACTAACACATTTAGCTAAGTGCAAATTCTAAGTTGAATGAAAAGTCATTCTTACAAGTTTTTGTGACAGTGGTTTGTAAGTTTTAACAGCAAGAGAGCTAAGCCCCCTTCCAAGCTTGCTCAACACTGCTGAACGAGATGCACATCTAGGTTGTAGTTTGACCAAAACACTGAAGTTAGTGTACTCTGAAGAGAGTAACAGCTTGGACTGTACGAAAACCTCAAGAGAGCCGGGGACTTCTGTGCCTTCACGATTATCTAAGAGGCTGCCCACAAGAAGAATGGGTGCAAAACAGAAGCCATTTATAGCAACATCTATAAACGTAGGGTTTCATTAAATTAGCAACCAGCTGTTACGGTAAGATAAGAGGGGAAATTCATCCTTCTGGATCAGAGAGGATGAACCATGACATAGCAGAGGAAGAAGTGCGACCAGCAGTGTTTTGAAGAAGCCTTTGACACCCTCACAATGGGCATGGAAGAAACTTAGTGACCAGTACTAGCATCATCCATTAATGTCAAAATAACTTGGAAAGGAGGATCAGTAAAAAGATACTGCCAGAGGATAAAAAACAGTCTGAGAGGCAAAGTAAGAACAGACACACTAACGGGGAAGAAAGTTAATGGGAAATTTTCCTATAAGAATTGGTGTCACATGGCGTTAAACACATCAGTAGATCAATGTTCCATTAGCTTGACAAAACATGTAGAAAACAAACTAACTGGGTTAATAAAGACTTAGGATTGTGAAGATTTAACAGATCCAGATGGATGAACAGAATGATTTCATATGATATTCAGCACTGACAAATTCAAGAAGTATGTTTTAAGGAGTCACTCAACACACTGCTTGGCTCACCAGTGGCTTGAACTGGCCCAGACTAAAGAGTACCACAGTCCACTTCTGTGCAAGGGCATACGGGGTAAACTAAATGATGTTGCATAAACCTAAATATTTATGTAACATTAATATTTTTAACTGACACATTGTGCTCAGTCCTGGTCATCAACTCAGTGTTATCTTGTGAAGGAGAAGAGCCTTAAGTTTTCTCTGTAATCACTGCATCAGCAAATGTTGGTTAAACTATTTTCTGATGCTGCAGTTACAAACAGGCTATTAGAATACTCTGCAATAACTCTGCAGGCTTCCCATCATCAGATACCTTGAAGTTACAGGACTAGTAATTTACAATACTGTGCAGAAGCTGTCACTAATATTTGTACCATTTATAAAGGAGGCAGAAAGGCCTAATATTTATTCCAAGTTAATGTTGGGTGTCATATTAGGCTGAACATCAGAGCTTCATACTGACACCCACACCTGCATACCGGTGGCACAGGAGAAATATGACTGGCAATAGCAGAAGATTATTTGAAGCTCGTGTGACTTTTGCTCCATTCCAGAAGAGCTAAACTGGTATGTAATTAATATGCTCATGTGTTCTTAAATATGCAAGTCCATCCTAATTAGAAGCAGTGACTAGAATATCACAGCAGTACCTAAATAGCTGTTCCTCTTCTACAGCACTCTGACATACGTGTTCTGAGCACTTGACTGTGAGGTAACCTTTGGATAGCTCATCGAAGCTTCATATATATGTTTGTTTCAAATACCATCAGGAAAAAGAGTAATTTAGGTCTCTGCGTTGCTTTAGTCATAACATTTTAGATTAAGAGCTGTTCAGTACAGACTTCATGGGCAATGTATTACAGTATTCCACAGTGACCTACTAAAAGTCAAGTTCATGACAAATGGACTGGTAGGTACTCAACAGGGATTTAAGACTGAACAGTGCAAACACACATCAAAATAACACTTGGACTCACATAAATACGGTGGTATTAAAAGACAAACCAAAAATGTAATAAAAGGTGAAGTCCATTTATATATATAATAGCTGAAGACCTGTGCTCATATGTTAGACAGCTTCATTAATGTCAGCCAAAAAGCATGACCAAAATGGGTATTAATTGATGCCATTTGTTAAAAGCAGAAGAAAAAGAGAAGTGCTCAGAAGCTCAATGACCATGCTGACACAGAGAAACCAGTGATGAATTCAGAAGGCTTTCAGCCCTCTTAGAACTGAGATTCTGAAACTGTCTTTGGACAGACATGAACAACCTACATAGCTTTAAGATCAAATCTGATAATTTGGTGATGGAATTATGTACTGCTGTGGACTGTGATGGCAAGGGCAATTACTGACCCCCAGGAAGGCTTCTGTTCTACCAGAACACGGTCAGTTTTGTTTCAAACATAGAGGTTGTGTCTGTAAAGTTCACTGGAAAATCCCCAAAAGAACAGGCTGAAAAATCAGCATTTTCTATTACTTCATTTTTTCAAAACACGTCTTTAAAAAACTATTAAGAATTCAGGAGCCTTGTGAAGCATATACCAATTTCACTTCCAGTTCTTAATTCGTCTTGTGTGTAACAAAGCAGTTCAGAATCGAGAACATTTAAATAATCTTTTTTCTGCTCCATTTGCACCATCTTATTTTTTGCCCTTTATCTTTGTTATATCATATTTGAAACTTTCAGGGCCAGGAATCCTATATTGCTAAACTCCTAATGTATTATTCTCAAGTGCTGCAAAATAACACAGGAATAGTCTCCCAGTAAATGCATTTGTAGACTAAGCATCATCTCACTTCCAATTATCCTGATTCTTTTTATTGCTTTTTCTGCTATTTCTTCTGAACCTTCCATAACTTGTGGGAATTTGAATTGCAGACAGGTATGTAGATAACCACTGCAGCCACTCACTTTTCATATGAAATCCATTCATTTGTGCATACATTCAGCAACTGTAGTAGCTCACAGCACGACCCTTACAGCGTGCCATTCGTACGCCTTTTTTACTATTATTTCTAGTTTTGTGTAATCAGAGCGGTGAAATCCATGGAATTTCACATGATCTGGAGAATCATTCTGACTTCCTGAATAATCAAAGAATTACTAAGTGTGCCGATTTCTGTTTAGCTCACTAATTTCTTTCATTAAAACATCCAATCTTGACCTTAAAACTTCTTGCTAGAAGAATCTACATTAAACTCGCTATACCAGTGTCACTGGGAGGTAGCTCGATTTCTCCTGTTTTAAATTCTCTCTTATTCACTGAAGGTCTGTAAAAGCCATTTTGATCCTAACATTACCTCTGAACTCACACAGCTGATTAGTACCTATGTTCATAATGGCATTTTTTCCAAAGTTCCATCTAAGCATAATCAGGATTTTTCAGGCCAAGATCAACTCTTTGATGTTTACTGAACCTCAAGTTCTTTGCAAATTTCTTCAGTTATGACTTTATGGTGGGTTTTTTTTGACCACTGATTAAAAAAAAAGGTTAAATGACAGAACTTAGAACAAATTTCTGTAAAACTACAAGAAACAGATCAACGTGTTCAGTATTTACCCACTCACACCTCTGTTTTGGTATCTATAAAATAGATTTTAAACTCCATTTAATTATGTTTGGAATGGTGAACTTTGCGTTATTTTGTTTTATCTAATTTGTATAAAACTGTATCAACTACATCAATTAAAATTCTGAATCCAGGGCAAACACCTACTTGTATGGTTATCTCTGACATATTGCTCTGAGAATACTTTTACATCAACACTTTTCCACAAATGGGATAAAGACACATTTTTACCATGAACAGGAGATCCTTCCTCCGCAAACAGATATGGTTCAAGATTCTTCAGAGAACTTCTGCCCTCAAGTCGTGCAAGTAGCTTTTAAAGAAAAGACAGAGGAGACATGCTGTTATCTCAAAATAATGGACCTTGGGAATCAAATTTAAAGGATTCTGGGAACCAAGACTTTTCCATGACAGATTAGTCTGGTTTTAAAAATATTTTCATAGATAGATATTGAAATCTATAAACTGGACTACTGCACGAGAAGGTTCCACCCTTACAAACAATTAGCACACAGATTTGATGGCAATAAGAAGTGGATATACATCAGGGGAAATAAAGCTTAATAAGAAGAAAAAAGCTGCACAGGTAGACTATCAAGAGAGATCGCCTCCGGTGTACAGCAGCACTGCCATTGGACAGAACAAAGGAAAGGAGATCACTTGTTACAACCATCACCTCCACAACGAACCACTGGCTGAGAGGTGACCCATGATTAGTCTCCCGAGTCAGCCCCTCTGCGCATTTATAAGTAAAAACACATACATTTCATCTGAAAAGTTACAGAGGACTCTTCTGGACCGGAACCCTATTACATCATAGTTACTGGTTCAAACAGAGTATGGACTAGGAATGTTCAAAAGTAATTAAGACACCAGCAGCTCTGCAAGAACTTTTCTAAAGCAAGCTCAGATTTATAAAGCAAGTTCCTCCAAAGCCCCTTGTAAAGCAAGGCCATTGTGAAACAAATTGGCCCAAAGTTCATGGACAGTTTCTTAAATTGACAGCGAACAGACAGGTATTCACCTAACTTGCATTACATGTAGTGCTGGCACACGTTCATAAAGCAAGAAGGAACATTTCGCCCAGTGCAAGAGCTGTTATTCCCTCCATGTATGAACAGACACGCGGAAGGACACTAAAGGTTGCTCAGAGCATCCCCAGAGCACATACCCTGGTGCCAAATATTCCATCCTCCAAGACACCCAGCTGTCATTTAAAGCTTTAAACAAAATAAATCTTATTCTGACCTCCTTAAAGCTAGTCTCCAAACGAGCAGTGAACACACACCTTTAAACACACACTGCCTTATCTTGCCTTCCGCTCAGCCACATCGATGAGCAACGTTTGTTCTGAATTGTCTTAAAAGTTGTTTAAACAGTTGTGTGTGTTTGCCTTTAATAGTAGTATAAAACTCCATTAAATGGCCTTGAATCTACTTCAAGTGGTCACGATGGGAATCTAAATGTGACATTTTCATTGACATTTTCACATTTCCTTCCATTAACAAAATGTCAATGTTTTTGCCTTTGTTTGCCTGTTCACGTCTTCATGAGAGTTTTCCAACACATCCAGTGAAGGGCCATAAAAGCACTTGAATCGACCTTGCTCTGCATCTGCAGATCCTCCTGTGTCATTTCACACATTTGTGCAGTGCAGAAAACACGCAGTGAACTCTGGAGGGTTTTGGAACCCAGTAGTGCTCTGTGGCCTGGACAAAGCAAAAATGCAGACGGAGGTATGGACACAAGAGTACAGGAATGTACCCCTGGGCACATAAACCAGGAGCTTGCAACTACCACGAGGACCAGCACAGACCCTACACATGCAGCCCTCCCGTGTCAACGGCTGTGCCCAGCCCTGGCCCTGGATGAGGAGAGACTGCACCCGTTGCAGAGAAGGGCTGGGAATCTCTCACCCCCTCATCTGCAGCGATCATTGAGAGAAACAGGAAAACCACCACAGGCTGCTGCTGTCCGATGCTCTTCATTTCTTAGCAAAGGAAGCACCGCTCCAGCACTCAGCCATCACAGGGGCTCGATTAACGGGCGCTCCTGGGCCCAGGAGCCACAACTCTTGCTGGTCTACACATTTCTGCAGCCTCCTCTTCCCAAAGTTATTTGTACATTAACAAATACACCCTCTGCAGTTTACTTCTTTGTGAAAAGAGCCCCTGTCTCTTCTTAGACAGTCTTCAAGCTTACCCAGTTGATTGATCGCTATCGTCTAAACGTGAATCTGCGGTTATTTAAATGACGAGTTTACATATTCATTTTAAATAACTACAGGTGCTCACCCTGCGCACTGCTCGCGTGGGTAATGTATGGTAATTCGCTGCTGATAGCGCACCTGTGTTTTTATCAAACTGGTATTTACTGCCGAGCACTGAAGCAGAATCTCCAAAGGCACTTGCCTCATTAGTGTCACGCTGGGAGCAGCGGGGTTCCTGGCACAAACAGCTAACAGTTTTCCTTCAAACCTAACAAAGGTTTGTCCACACTACAGCGGAGGTGACGGAAGCAAAGCTGAGATGAGGCAGTAGACAGGCATCCCTCACCTCCACCGGTATTAAAGACAGCGACAACGCGGGGTTTTCCAAACTGGCAAATGCCACCTGGCTCTGTTCCGGGGCAGGCATTTCCATTTTGCCCTCTCACATTTTCTTCTGTAAAACGAGGGTGGGAATCTACAGCATTTAAAGAGTAATCTGGATGGTGGACATCAGGCGTCCCAACTTTGTCGCACACAGCATACAGAAGGCAGCAGCACAGCACTGCCGCAGAGAGCTTGGAAACCGCCCCCCCCCAAACCAAAACAATTTCGAATCAGGTATTAGAGACTTCAGATTCTACAATCTAACTGTAGATGCTCGTTTCTCTTTTGTCATGCTCTTTTCGTCTTCTTTTACACAAAATACCACCTTCTAGCAACCTGCTAGTGGTAGGTCCTCACTCTTTACATGTTCTTCAAAAGTGTAACTATGCCATCAAGAAAATGCACGTAAGTGCCATTACGTGCAGAAAACAAGGTATACAGCAAGAGTCAGGCAACAGCAGGGTTAAACTTCATTAATGACGAGGCTGATGGGTCTCAAATACGACTTTAATAATTTATCAATTTCATATTTTTATAAAGAAATATGCACATGGACAGTCTCACTGACTAATACGTTATACGCTTACACTACACTGGTTTCAACGAGCTATGCACAAATGTAAGCATACATGTAGGTCCTGTCAGAAATGAGCTATTACTTCATTAAAATGTTAAAGAAATTCAAATTAAATACTCCAGCTCCGTCAGAGGCTGTGAGCTAACCTACAGGCTATTTACACATACAAACCTATCTCAGGTATGAGACAAAATTTAGTTTTCAACCACTATAACCACTCTGACTGAGCTTTTGTAAACTTCGGGCACGAAGACGTATGTAAGCAATTTATCATCTATTTTATTGTGATCTACCAAATGTGTTTTGCGAGAAGTTCTAATTTGTTGTATTAATTATATTCAATAAGAAAAGTACAAGACTGCGGTCTCAGTATAACTCTCAGTAAAATCTTATTTTACGCATGAGGCTATCTGAGGAAGTATTGCTTTAAATTAATTATTTTCTGTTTCAAGGGCTTCTACCATTTCTTTCTGGACGATGTACTCATAAGTTAACCTTTCGTAACCCATTGGCTATCAATTCCTCCTTCGTTCAGGTTGGGTTATCCATTCCATCACAGGCAGTTGCTGCTACGTGTATTCCCCGTTGGCACTGCTCATGAAGAGAAATAAATGCATTTACCTGCTTGGATACTGAGCGCAACCCATGTCCTTAATTTGTGTATATTTGCTGATAGTGGACAACTTGCTACTATTTTTTTTCGGAAGTGCAAAAAGAGCTTAAGAACTCAAGTCCCACTGAAAAACCTTTAACAAGAAATAAATCGCCACTACCATGTTTCTATGTTTTTAAGTGCACTACTCGGCACATTCTGATACAGTCACACACAAATCTCGAAGTAATTAACTTGCTGATGGCAAGTCACTAACAAATAAACCATCCGGCAGAGAAACAAACACCCCGAAACTCAACCCCCTATTCTCCGAAGAGGAGGAAAGCCATTCCACCTTCCACACTGTGCATCTGACCCAACTCTTCTCACAGTTCTTCTTCCTTA
>NW_010406455.1:37334-48570 GCF_000710305.1 Buceros rhinoceros silvestris | reverse complement strand
CAGGAGTCGCTGGCGAGCGCTGCCTGCCCATTAACGCTCCGGCGCAGACCTCGGGCTGACCTTTGGAGAGGAGAGGGACTGGGGGGACATGGGTGGAATGACAATGAGGAGATTTGGGGCACCAGCGTGGCCCTGTGTGGCCACCTCCACTCGCTACAGCCGCAGAACTGGTGCTGCATGTTGGCACCTTTCGCCTGGCAGTGATGTGCAAGGAGGGGATGAGAGGGAAAACAGGACAGGACAGCGGAGAGCGGGTGGCCAGGCAGGGGGCTGTGGTTTGAGAACAAGGGAAGGTGATGAAACTTACAAATCTCTGCTGTTCTGAAATTAATTCTTGCTGTACGTTTGTAGGGAGAAATCACTCCACATGTGTTTTGCTTGAATGAGCAGTGGCTGAAATTAATTCTGGAGTTCTATGTGCCATGGCATGGAGGGCCAGGACATCATGGTGTCAGAGGCTGTCCATAAACATAGAGCCAGGGAGATGATCCACATCCTTCAGCAATTGTGTGTTCAATAGACAAAAAGAACAACAATATTATAGCCCATTTTCAGCCTTCAGATGCCCCCTAAGTCCCCCCGCCACATCCCTCTCTTTCTTGATGATGTTCCTTCTTTGTACATGAGTTCTGGGTACAAGGACTTCTGGAGCATTTCTAGAGGCTGTTGTTGTACGTGAGGGTGTATTGTAGAGATCTAGTGGATACTGACAGTTCAATGCACAGGGAGGAACAATTCTGCCTGACTCACTCCCTTGTGTAGCTGATCAGACTCTAATAAAGCATGGCAGCCTTCTAAACAGATAGATGATGCACTTTGTACATTTGAGAGACCAGTTAGGTCTTTTAAGTGAATACAGTCTGCTTTGGCTGGAGCTTGTTGTACCTCTGCATTGTATATTTAAAGTTTATGGGTCTCTGGCTAGAAAAAAAAAGTGGCTTTCTTAAGTTAAATCAATTTTGTCTGTTCTTTTAAATCCACTTGGGCTTATGAAGGACGCTGTGCTGACAGAACATCCTCACTGCATCTGGAACTTGGTGCGATAGCTTTTGTTCAGCTACCAAACATTTGTGTTGAGGGCAAGGATTCATGAAGTCTGCTTGGCTCTTAGTTTAGCCAAAACCTGCTGTTAAATTGATACACGCTCTGCCTTCATTTCCCTACCTGTAACACAGCAAGAGTAAGAGCCAAGCATTTGCTTTACCCAGGGACTGCTGCCTCTGCCATAGGCTGTAATATTCAGGGAAGTACGAGAAGGAATAATCACATCCCTGATGATGAGAAGGCTCATTCCATTATGGCTAAATTGCTTTGGTTTTGCCAGCATCATGAGACCAAGTCTGACCTACCAGCAGCTGCATGCAACTTTGTGGACTTCAGTAGAAGCTTCTCTATGTTTGAGCTTTTCCCTGGAGCTCAGCTAGAAAAATCTCAAATCATTCCTGTACTCTGAATTCCTACTTCTTTTTTTCCTCTGTTCTTTTCTAACTTTATTCAGTCTTTATTAATTCCTCATTTTCCCTATTTCCTTGCCTTCCTTGCTTTTTATTTTAAACTCTGCTTTCTACTCCGGAAAGTCCCAAAGCATTTTCCAGCCCCCGTTTTTAAAGTTTGATTCCCCCACAAGTGTGCATCTACTGGCAGAAGTCGAACAAATGGGATTATTCTCTCACCTCTGAAATGCAGCCACTTCTGAGGTAAAGCACTGCAGCCACTCTGCCTTCAGCATGTGCCTTGGGTCTCCGGAGAGGTAATGAAGGATAACCTTTTCACCTGAAAGTCCCTTTTTAGGTAAGCTGAATAGAACTTGGAATTAAGCCAGAACACCACTGTTAACATTTCTATACAAGCATAGCTTGGGATTGCGACCAGAAATGTCAGAACATTTCTTTGATGTCTGTCTATTGGACCTGTAAATGGAAATGCAAAAGTTTCATCTTTCTCTTATACATGCACGTGTATATTGCAATTTTATTTCTCTGTGTGTGTGTGTGCAAGCATGTACCCCAAGGCTTTGGAAGCAGAGCCTCCTGGAAAGACAAACAGAGGTAAACAACCAGTGGGGAAAGTTTTCTTAATGGCAATTCTACTTTTGCATTCCAGAGGATCTCATTGTGTTTGCAATACTTATGCAATTTTTAATACCTCTGGGTAAAATCAGGTAAAATTGTATGGTAGAATCCCAAACAGGGCTTCCTTTTCCCACTATTTGCAGTGAGATGTTATTCTTCTGATGATATGACAATATGTACACAGTACTTCCATCTGCTCTTTTAAGCTGTTTTGCTGGTCATGGATTATGCATACAATTTATTCTGGCTAAAACTCATTTAAATCTCCGTAAATCTACCTGTTCTCCATGAGGGTTAACCCTATATTTATACACATTCTATTCCCTTGTTCTTATGTAAGCTCCTTGGATCAGTAACTTTAGTTCAGAAGTTCAGAGACAAGTTTTATGCCTCGCATCTGAAGTTTCACCATGGTCTAGACAACCAGATGAACTCTTTCAGGTTCACCAAAGAACCAGTGGAAAGATCAGGAATGCAGGAACCCAGGGAAAATGCTGCCGTAGGGCTCAAGACTAGATGCCTCACCTGGAACAAGAGATGCCATTTCTACACCATGTACTATCTAGCTGAATCACATAAGAGTGATCAAGTCACCAACTCATGGATTATCTTGAGGGACACTGGGGGAAAAAAGGAAAGTTTTGAGATTCTACAAAAAATTTTATTATTAAGAGATTTTGCTGAATCAAAGCAGAACTTTTCCAGACCTGGGTCTCTCAAATGCACCTAAAGTTTATCCCAGACAGCCATTAGATAGATATCAAAGTCTTCTTGGGGATCAGCAGCTAATTTTAAATGGGAAAGCATCACCAGCAAGATTGTAACAATCAAAATGGAAATTTGTCTGTGAGTTAGAACACTCAGAATTCTGCAGCTATGACCCAGCTGCAAGCATCAGGAAAGATCCTAACATTGTTCTCCAGGCTTTTTTTCCAATATTGCATAAAAAGTGGAGAACTAGATTTATCATGGACATGTCTATTGGATGATCTTTAGACTAAACTCAGCCTTGTTTAGTTATAATATCCGATATCTCAATATCTTAAGAGTGCAAAAAAATGCAGTTAATTGGTATATAACTCTTCTAAAAAAGGGACCCTAACAATGGATGTGGTGTAAAAAGGACAAGCAAGATTTGTTGCTTTTCTACTTTTATCAGTGTAGTCATGTGTTTACCACTGAGAAAAGACCAGAAACAGCAAAAAGAAATCTGTCAACAGAGAGAGAAACACTAGATGAGTAGAGGATCCAAAGCATTATTTTTCCTTAGATCTGTCAAACACGCACTCGTGTGCCTGTGTGCACATGCATAAATACATAGATATGCAAAAATATGTAATGGCCTGTCTGTTGCGTGTTTGTCTACATTTGAATCAGGTGTAAACACCAAAGCTGACAAGGGTGCATTTGCATGTTCAGGTACACCCATTTCTTTAAAAACAGCCTAAAAACCCTCCTCTGTGTCTGTGTTCATACTTTCACATTGATGCGCATATAAACACATCCTCCTCTTTTTTTTCCATGTCAGAGCATCTTAAAAGAGGACATGGATTTGGGTACTCTATTCTCGCAGAGAACTTCATAGTGCTGCATTTTTTAAAAGAAAAAAAAGAATAATCAATGAAGTTGTTCTAATTTTTTCCAGCTGCTTACGTTAGTTCCTGTGATGAGTCATTTGACATGTGCGTGAGATGTCTCTCAAGCGTGTACTCCATCAGTTTCCAACAGGGCCTTCTACATGATGGAGGTTAACAGGGAAACAGTTAACCATCAGAGACACGAGAAGCAGCAGAACTTCCTTGTGAAATTTGTTTATAAATTAAACTTATCTTACGATAAACTGCACTTCACACCATTAAATTGCTTTGTGTTGGTGATACATTAAATGACTAAACTCTACATAGAAAATCCAACACATCAACTGCTTTAGAGGGGCCACCAAGAATATACTGTCTCTTCTCCAGATCACACAAGAGACAAACAAGAGGAATCTCCTCTAAACTTTATCAGACCCGTGAGCATCTCTGATTGTGCTACACGTATGAGAACACAAATAAAATGGCAGAATGCATAAAGAAAGATGTATCTCAAATAAAAACTTTCCTACATCACAAATGCTAACTATTGAACTTACGGAATGAATTTTAAATACATTTTGCCATGGCCTATTTCCACTGAAGTCAAAAGTAGAACTTTCACACTCTTCTGTATTTCCCATTATGTGAAAAATCCCATTGAATTCACAGGGCATATATGAGCAAATATTTAAGCTTGTACATGCGCTTTTTTGCAGGATCAAAGCCTAAGGTTATATCTCATTTCCAAAAAGCTTCTTGCTTGAAAATCAAAGCTGATTTAGTGCAAAAGGAAATTCTCATTATTGCCTTCCCTTTCCATTCAGCCATGAAATAACCCATATCTCTTGGTAAAAATAGTTATTGGGCAGAGAAAGCTTCCAGGATAAAGAAGATGAGGAACACAGCACTATGTAAGAACCAGATTGTCTCAAGAGAATCTGTGATTTCTCACTAATAATGTAAAAAACTAATTTTAAACACATACATTTCCAACCTCTTAATCAAAGCATTTTCCTTCTGTGCAGCCTCATTTGTTTTTCTGTCTTCAAAATATCTCTCTAACCTGATGCTGTATCCTAAGTGGCTCTGTTCTGAAAAATGCTCAGGATATCAGACGGTTTTATCTTGTTGTCATCTTCAACTCCTGCTTTCCATATATTTTAAGAAGGTATTTTTCCAAAGAAGCCTGTGAAAGCCCCTGTCTAAAATTTCCGGTGCAAAGTGTGTGTTCTGAGAAGCACAGCAAGGGTCTGTCCACACCATATCCTCATCACATTGCTTCAGCCTTGGGATTAATATCTGCAGGCTGCTCCTTTGCTAGTAAATTGAACGGTGTCAGGAAAATGGACTCAGGTGTCAAAAGTAACTGTTTATAGGAATAAATAATTAGAGTAATCCCTGGCATCTTTTGGTATGGACCAGCTAGCGCTCACCCCCTCCAAATACTAAGCCCTGTGGCTGGTCTCAGCGCTACTCCTGAGGGGCGGAAGCATGAGAGCACTCTATTTTGAAAGATAAAAGGTGTTAATAAACATGGCCAGAGAGCAGGCTCTGCAGACCCAATTTACTAGCAAAGATTCTGCCTTAAATTCTAGGTGCTTTGAAGTATCCTCAGACTGCCTACCAGAGAGGTCTTTGCTTCCATTCCCCCACAACTGTTCCAGACCCCATGTGCAAACCAGATCACAGCTACCGCTTTCCTGAGTAAGCTCCAGGCGTACAAACATGTATAAGTCTGTATACATACATGGATGCCAAGCAGTTTACGTCAATAGGTCCCTATCTAGAATGAGATCCTAAAGTGCAACAGGGATGCAAATAGGAGAAAAAGAAAAACCTTGTGACACTTGCAGTTGTTTTGGGTACAGGGACATTAGAAGGAGAGAAAACTTTAATTGCCTTCATAAACTCAAGCAGTGTTTTGTTGGAGTATTTTCCTGGTTATACGCAACTTAAGTGCAAGGATTCATATCCTCCACTGAGCAATATCTATACAGTTGCTATACAGTAATTTTGTCCTCGGATTAGTTAGAGGTAATTCTATTTTGGTTTATAAAGTCAATGGAGCAGAACATTGTCATAGGATAGTGGTCTCCCACTGCTACCTCGTTTAAGCAATCAAGCAAAAATAAAGCATATGTTACACCTTGTAATGTATTTCTCCTTCTTGTATTCTTACACTATTTTCATTGTCATAATGATCCAGTATATCTTTATCTGCTTGGACTTTTTATATAAGTTAAGCTTCTCTCTAAGGTTTATGAACTTAATAATTTAACCAACAGCCATGTACGATATATTATTTTTTCACCCAGAAGCACAGCCTTCCAGAGTTACAGTCTGCAAAAGATAGTTCAGCTACAAGAGAAATGGCCTACATATGACAGCAAACTTCGACTACGATCCCATGTTGCATGCCTAATCTGTGCTGTGTTAGGTGAGCCTTAGCCGCTGTGCTCTTCTCAAACAATCGGCTTCCACAGACTGTTTCTGACATACACGAGAGCATTGAGACACCCGAGGCTTATGTTCATCAGGATTCTGGGGAAAAAGCTTGTGACGCTGTTATAGGAAATGAGAAATAATGCGAACTCCTTTCACTATTGACCAAAAAATTCAAGGACAGATTCATAGTTGAAGTATTTGATGCAGATCAAATTAAGTACGCTAAATTCTTGCTTTAACCATATTGTCCCTTTGGACTAGCGGCTTTACTTCAAACGTTCTTAGGATGATGATATAAGTCATGTCAAAATCAATGGGAATTGGGAGTTTAAAAGCCATTAGGGGACAGCCCTTATCCGTTCTTTTTTAGGAAAACAGCTTTATTGCCATTAAGAAATAATTGTTAGGAAAATAAAGGTCATTATCATCTGTTTCCTTTTTCTATTTAGGTGGAAAACATTGTATTTAAGATTCTTCATTCTGTTATGTATTCATACTAATCTCTCTCATAAGCAGCTTAGAAGAGTGCTGCAGAGCGAGTATAACCAAGATAATAGGAAGCTAAGTCCACAGTTTCAAAGCAGTCTTCGTTAGGGTCTCCATTAAGTTCCTTAAACATCATCACCTCTAACGACATTTTAAATACCCTACGTAATCATACCTCTTCACCAGCCACCAGTGCAGAAAGGTACACAACTCATCTATGTTTTGCATCACAGCTGCCACCCCATGTTGGTATCTCAACACTTCACAAATAGCTTTAAATGTCAGTGGAGAGTCAGTCATGTCAAGCTCTTTTTACTCTTAATTTGTTCATCAGGAAAGCCAGTTAGACTGGACATTTTCTTGAATTATTCTATGAATACAGTTTACCTTTGTTTCAATCTGCTGCTGGTGTCACTGATGTGTTATTATTTCACAGATCACTTTTAAAGGGGTTTAGTGATATCTGTCCTGACTGTCCTTAGAGTCTTAAGGAGAATAAAACTGCAAAACTGCGTTAAAGAATATTTTAGCTAAAGATCAAGAGAAGTATCTATTCTAGACCCCAAGGTCTGTTTGACTGGAATTTTCTCCCAAGAGAAGTAATGGAAGCCTCAATACTTGAATTATTTAAAATTTGAGTAAGCAAAGAGTTGGAGAATCTTGGAAGGATCACTTCAGTACTGACAAAGGGGATGGACTAGCTGAACTGGCAAAGCTTTTTCATCTCTAAATTGGGTGATTCTGAAAAAACAAAACTATGTGTTTAGTAAGTACTTGTCCTACTTTGTGGGTACAGTGGCAATTGCAGTAGATATGCTGCTAGAATTAATTCTTTTAGATTGGATAGAAGTGGTGAACCTGGGAAGCTGAAATGTCATTTGAAGATCTGAGGTGTAAACCGAGTGAACTTTTTAGTTTGCTTTTTATACAGTACTTTGTATATCAACATCTTGGCCTGTGACCAGCACTCTTGAAGAGGGGAGGTAAAAGGCTGATTAAAAAAATAACTTATTGTGAGTTATAGTATTCTTTCAGGATTTGGAGGGGAAGAGAGGGGGCAAAATCTGATGATTTTATAGGTCTCTTCTAACAAGATGATTCTATGATTCTATAAATTCCGGTTCTCCAGCCTGCAAAGAGCATGCCTGTGTTGTTCCTTTGAGTCACACCAGGGGTGTGAGGCATCTTCCTTATAACTTAAATTATTTGAAGAAGGGGCTTGTCCAGATGATCTCCTGAGATCTCTTACAACCTAAATGATTCTACAACTGAATTTCTCTCCACATGGGAGCCTCTGAGAGAAGTAGTGTATACATACTATTGATGATCTGGGCTGTGAGTCTAGAAGCAAAACAAAGAGTGAGTCAAATTAACTGCAGCGTTCAGACAAAAAAAAATTCCTTTGTCAAGTTCATTGTTTTCTTTGTACACCTGCACAGAACTGCCATAATCTGATCCTTTTTTCAGCTAAGAGCTCAACAGAGGTCAATGTAACTCAGAGGTGTATTACAAGGGGTTTAACTCACTTTCCAAGGCTGACTATATATGCAAGTCACAGACTTGATTTTTTACTGAGAAACTCGAATTTGGGGTTTTTTTCTCTGTCAGAAACAAGGACGGTAATCCTGCAAACTCTTAGCAATTGTAGCTAATGACTCAGTGTCAGCCACATTATACCAGACAGAGGTTTTATCCTCACTGCTCTTTAAAAAGCCTTTATCTTCCAGTGAGGCCGAGACTCCTGACTGAGCCTTTACCATGCTAAAAGGAATAATAATAGTGAAATAAGGAAAACAATGATCGAAATACCCCCAAATTCAGGTCTTCTATTACAAGTGAGGATAGAAGGATAAGCTTTTGTAGCTTTGGATTAGACAGTTGAGGTTTATTTGATGACCTCATGAGGTAATCCCAAATTACTTTCCCAGTGTTGCATGCCTTTAACTCAAAAATTCAAGTGTTGGTTCTGCAGCTTCTGTTGTATTTAAGTGAAAAGGTCTCTGCATTGCTGAATATTGAGGGGTTTAGTAAAATGATACTTGGCTTTTATTGTAACTTTGTCTTGATGCTATTAGTAGAAGCCATAAGTTTTGACATGATGGAATGAAATCGAGTTCCTAAATGTATCCATATAGCATAAGCATTCAAAACTGGAAAGAGAAAAGAATTATTGATCCCTTACCTATTAATTTAAAAATATGTGGTTTTGAACTCAAACTCCCTTTGAGGATGCTGTAATGAATACAAGTCACGATCCAGCACACTTTACTCTTTTTGACTAATGTCCTTTTCCATAGGAACTGTGAAAGGAAAAAAAAATCTTTTTTTGTGGTTATTCTTTCTTATTTATACACACACTCTGGAGTAAATGGCTTCCCTGTCACTGGAGGGACATCAAAAAGGAAAGCAACTGCAAATTTCTCACAGAGCTGAACTTCCTGGAATACTTTACTTGGCTTCCAGAAAATATTATAAAAAACTCGCTTCTTAATTTCACTATCTCCTTGAGGCAGGTGGAATTGAGAAATAGCTAACGGGTGACTCCATAACTAAAGAATTATCTAGAGTATTTTATCTTGATTTTTCAAAGTATTTAGATCTGTCTTGTCAGACTAGGTTATTATTAGCTGGACTTCCTGCTTATATTATATATCTATACACACACACACACACACATACACACACATGTTTTTTTAATTCCCTACTTGAAACAACACAAATGAGACTGATTTTCAAAAAGATATTAAGCCTCAAGTTTTTGGTTGGGCACTTTGAGATCGTCATTAATTTTGGAAAATCTTAGGTTCTTGAGAGGTCTGAGGAATTTAGATGTGAGTATTTGGCTTACTGCTCATTTCTATTAATAATCAGTGGGTGGGAGAGGAATTTTTGTCTCTGTTTCACCCTGTGAATATTAATACCAGGCCTGATTCTGCATCTGTTTTATGGCAATTCAAGTGGTGACAATCCATTCAGTGTTGATGTGAGATTTCTATTATGATGGATCACCAGCAAATCAGGTAAGATCTTTTTTCCCAAAATGTGCTATCAAGTTAATACTAGCGAGAAAATGACAATATTAAATAATTCCAGTGAAAAATTACTACAGCAGACATAAACATTTAAACTCATAGAGATACATGTGATTTCAGGCAAAACCCTCTCCCCTGTTACTAAGCTCTACTGTTAAAAAAATAGTTCTGATTATAGGTAATCAGTAATGCACTCCGATTCTCTCAAGATTTGAAGAATTCAGCAGAAAATAATAATAAAGGACCTTTGTAAAATTTTACCCAAAAGTATATTGCTTTCTGTTCTGGAAGATTATTGCATTCCCCTATGGGAGCTATGGGGTGGGCACCTTAGGAGTCCCATTTACTCTTTGCAACTGATCACGTTATCCATAAAGTATTAAAATCTTACCTCTTGGTAAGGGGTGATGGGATTTCTGAAGATGAAGGATTTCCCAGAATATGAAGCCTAACTCCTATACCATATAGTATGATAGCACAGCCTTCCAAAATTGTGACAGTAATGCAGGACATTTTCATTTGAACTAAGGATGATATAACAGGGACTCTGCACAGTCCCTTGTAAAGTCTGGGGTTGTCTATTCTCTTACTTCACAGAGTTAGAATATAATGCCTTGCCCTGGCTCATTCCACCAATAATTGCAATAATTGCCCTAAACTAGTCAGACCATCTGCATGTAATTTTTAGTTTCAGTGTCCAAGTGAGGGAAGGAGTTCTTTCCTGCTTTTTGTATTACCAGTCTGCTAGAGGCCAGCTCCATGTGTTTGAGGGAAGTCCAATCAGCTATTGAAATGTGAATTTCCCTGCCTGACCAACAGTAGTCACACCAAAGGCATTCCTATTGCTGGGAAGTTCTCTGTTTGGAGACCATCTCCATCTCTGTGCAGACAATATTTTCTCCAACAGATCCTAAATGCGCTGTGAATGATCAAAACGTTAAGTAAAATTTATTACACAAAACCATTACTATACTTTTTCCTCAGTCAAAGTCCCTCCCAGGAGCTTTTAAGAACATCTGTCCAGAAGAAGAAAGACAGAGTTAGCACAGAGATTTTAGAATTAAGGCATGGTGATTTTAACTGCAATTATTCTTGGTGATATACTAATAGTATATGCAAAATACATTGGTTTAGTGTACTTACATTTGTATACAGGAGAAACTAACATTAGTTCTAAATTAATTAATCCGTTTCTTTATAGATGTCACAGACCTATGGTTTGACTGCAGCAATATCCCTTGCCCTCATCTTCCACAAAAAACACTGTAATTCAATAAAAATAATCATTTACTTTAGATTGTCTGACAAATTTTACTAGTAGCTGTTGCTAAGGAGTGGAGGGGATGGGTCTTCTCCAAGGGTGATAAGCTGCCTGAAGTTCAATTCTGGTCCCTGAGATGCCGGAGCAACTGAGCCAGACTTAGAGCTCTCTAAGGCACACTGCAGCTCTGCCTGGTCTCAGAGCAATGCAAATATGAGAAGCCACAAAGGTGACCTAGAGTTGCCTTCTTCCTCCCATCTCTGGGATGACAAGTTTTATGCTGTCATTCCTAGATGTGGTTTCCACCAACCCTCCCTCTGTTTTTATATTTCCCTTCACAGGACTCTGTGGGGGCTGGTAGAG
>NW_010406455.1:16296-37279 GCF_000710305.1 Buceros rhinoceros silvestris | reverse complement strand
ACACAGGTCTCTGTGGGGGCTGGTAGAAAGGGATGGCTGGGCACTGAGAATGTGTCAAATTTACTACCTCATGCTCTGCCAGTCTTGAGGGGTAAGAAAGTTGCTATGAAAGGGGAATAGATGGAGCCGGGAAGCGTCTGACTTTAGAAAGGAGTATTTAGTACAGAGAATTTTTTACTTGATACAATTTCAGTTACATCTCTCTTCTCCTCCCCATATACAGACAAAATCCAGCTAGTGTCTCAACCAACCTTTCAAACCCCGTTTCTGGCTTGAGGCTAATTGCAGCTTTGCATTCTGGGAGATATGGAGGGTGTCCAAGTCATCGAAACCAAGCCTTAATTTGGACCTGCACTTCCTCCTTATTAAACCGCTGGTAATTTGGTACATGAGAGGACTGCTCCTGCAAACAAGAGACACGGCCCCCTCTCCATCATCTTCCACTACAAAGCTTGCATTTTTCACAGTGGATTAGCGAGTCTAGACATCCTATAAAATGTCAATGAACGTATGGATCTGCAGTGCATATTTCTCAGGAGAGCTATGCTTGTTTGGAATGCTGCTCTCTCCACCCGATCAATACAGCCACAACAGCCTTTTGCATTTTCTGTCAGAAAACAGAACCCCACGCATTGAATTCTTTTTTCATTCTTTCCAAGGCAGTTAATCAAACAGTGGCAGTAGAGGAAAGTGGGGGTGGGGACTTAGATCATATGCTAAGCACCCAGGGAAGTTGTGAATAAAGTGTTTTATTTTAATTATTATTACTAACCACGAAGGCACAATAAGAATTATCATGAGAAAAATCATACCTCAGAGGCAAGACAAGGACTGTGGAAGAGAAGGGAAAGGAGGCGCAGCTGAGTGCAAGAACCCCCACGGGATGTGATTATCTCCAGATAACAACATCCCCAGACTTATTGCTATTATGAAATTTCGTTTTCTCATTTTTTTATATACACAGATACGTATATAAATTATTTAGGTGCAGTATTTCAATTCCCTGCAAACTGCGAGTTTGCATTAAAATGCTTCAGCTGTGAGATTCCCAGGTATATTAATATCCACCCTTTGAGGATGTTGAGCAGTCCATCAGAATAAGCTCTTCATCCTCGTCTGTTTTATGATATTATTACAACATATTTTAGTTGGGGAATGGTGGGTAGAACAAGTTTTCAGAGAAATAGACTTGTTTGGGTTCCATTTGGTTGCTGGAGGGGAAAACTCCACATAAAACGACTCTGGCTGTTCAGTAAGGCATCCTGATTTCTCATTATTATTATTTTTTCCCCAGCACACTTCTATTTCTTCCTCCTTTTAGAAGTCCCAAGACCTTCTTCTACTTTAATAAGAGTGAGAGGGGATTGCAGCCACAAGACATAGGGGTCTCAAGGACTGCATTTGGGTATACGTTTTGTATGTGGAGTTTCCAGAAAATTATATGTAAAAATGGGGACAGATTGATGCTGTTATTAAAAATAATTTCATCAATATGCGAATGGTATTTAACAATTTTTATGGCTGAAAGATACTGTAAAAAATCCACCTCCCTTTTTTTTAAGACTTACCCAGCTTACGTTTACATATTTTTAATTTCCTTTAAACATACTTAATTTTTTCCAGAAATTTAGATACACCAATTCTATCTTGGGCTACATAAAAAGAAGGTGTGGCCAGTAGGTCGAGGGAGGTGGTTCTCCCCCTGTACTTCACGCTCATGAGACACTACCTGGAGTGCTGTGTCCAGCTCTAGGGCCCCCAGAGTAAGGAAGACATGGACTTGCTGGAGCAGGTCCTGAGGAGGGACACAGAAATGATCAGAGGGCTGGAACACCTTTCTATGAGGAAAGGCTGAGAGTGTTGGGGTTGTTCAGCCTGAAGAAGAGAAGGTCTGGGGGGACATTCTTGTGGCCTTTCAGTACTCAAAGGGGACATACAAGAAAGCTGGAGAGGGACTTTTTACAAGGGCATGTAGTGACAGGACAAGAGGTAATGGCTTCAAATTGAAAGAGGGTGGATTTACACGAGATAGGAGGAGGAAATTCTTCCCTATGAGGTTGATGAGGCACTGGAACAGGTTGCCCAGAGAGGCTGTGGTTGCCCTATCCCTGGAAGCATTCAAGGGCAGATTGGATGGGGTTTTGAGCAACATGGTCTAACCGAAGGTGTCCCTGCCCGTGGCAGGGGAGTTGGACTGAGATGATCTTTAAAGGTTCATTCCAACCCAAACTGTTCTATGATTCTATGATTTTCCAATCTAGGTCCTTTATTGTAGCTCACTGCTGTCATTTTAGAATGTTTGTCAATGAAGCAGGAGAGACAATGGCATCTCATGATATTCCTGAATTTCTCAGGAGTCACTGCAATTAACAGGGATCATTTTGCTCATGGGGTCAACCTTAGAGCCTTTTGGATGCAGTAAGAAACTCTGCAGCAACTTTAACATATGGCCTTGGTGTCAGTCACGTAAGGAGTTGGAGAATGTTTAGAAAGTTTCAGACCTGGCTAAGTCTCATGCAAACAGGCAGGATCTACTGAACTACATATATACTCCTTCCACAGCAAAGCTGCACATGAATTTTGATTTACGTATTCACCACACTTTCACATACAATAAGTTCACAAATTCCTTTAAGAAAACACTCTCTGAATTCCACTTTATTTTATTTTAATCAATCAATCAAACAAACAAACAAACAGAAAACCCAAACCCCAAACCCTCAACAAATCAGTATCGGGAAAGTTCTGCAGAATTTAATGTGGCTGAAACCGCTGGTTCATTGGATTCCCATGACTGCAACACAGTGATCTCTTGAAACTTGCAGGGTCAGGTGAACTAAATCCTTTTGCCATAAAGTTTGGTGAGTTTTTTCCTCCTTTTTCCTTTTCCATGTGTTCTTTGAGCTATTCCCTTTCCTACCCCATTCCCTATGGAATTATTTGGGAAAATTACAGTATAATTTTGGGAAAACTATTGGACCAAGCCAACACAGAGTTTAGGGGAATTTTAAGCCAGGATAAAAACATTTTATACTCATATTTATGGTTTGTGGTTTTGATATGCCTCTCCTTTCTGTTTCGTATTGGAATAAGTGAGAGCCAGAGAGTTTTATATTCTGTTCGGGATAAACACATCCCTGATAAGGCTCCAACAACTATGTTTCACTATCAAGATTTGTAAAGGTAAAATTCAGACTGGGAAACAAAGATTCTACACGCTAATGAAGACACTGCTGATTCTCACTTCAGTTCCTGCCTTTGCAGTAGTTTCATCACTTAATTTGTATTTTGTTTTGATGGTTTTCTTATCTCTACTGACATCACCGGAGCAATTCCTGATACATATTTGTTCAGACAACATCAGAATCAGCCCTTCAGCATTCATCTAGTTGTTCTCCTTCACCAATGTAGCAAACAGGCATAGAAAATGAACTGAAGACAATGTTTCCTGAGCTTTTCTTACCTACTTGAAATATTTTGTGAGAGAGGAACCCAACCCTAGTCCGCTTTACCAGTGAAATGAATGTATACTGTCAGATGTAAAGATAGCAATACGATTGCAGCCTACAGACTGGTCATAGTTAACCTGACATCAGTAAGAAAATCTGTGGTTTTACAGCATAAAAGAATAAAAGTAAAACTACCGATCCTCATCTTTCTCTAGCTCAGTTGAAATCAATGGAGCCACATTTTAGTCCTAGATGATGGTCTAGCTCAAGATCAGTATCAGAAGCCTGATGGGGTATACACAGAAAAAAGAAATAAAAGGTAAAAATATAAGCATATATAAATATGAGAAATAAATTTGCAGAAGGTTAAAGATCTCGGCAAACTCCACCATTTTACATACTAAGAGAGAGGACAGGCTTCTGAAACCCAGGCGTTCTGCCTGTCTGGACGGATACTTGCAGAGTGGTCACCCCTCTGCCCTTAGGACTAGGAGAATTTTGCAGCAGAAGAGCGATACAATGGATGTTCTGCAGTTTCTAAATTTTATATTAGCAGCTCTGATTTGTCCCACCTACTACTGAGTCACTGAGGGGTCTTGTTTAAAAGGCAGCAATAAGGCTTAGAAACAAATGTTGAAAGCCTTAAGACTTCTATGCACACACAGTCGTGCCTGGTTGAAGCATTGTTTTGACATTCTAAAGAAATGGGTTTTGTAACAGCTGTTTCCTGTATATTAGCATTAATAAATAACTTTTATCAGCTGCAATATAAGGCATTGTAATCCTGCAGGAGCAAGGGCACCAGAAAGTAAGATTTTTCGTTGCACATCCCATATGTTTTACAGAATAGCATCCAATCATGTTGTTATCACTCTAGATGATTTTTTTTTCCATTGAGAGATAGCCATCAGATAAAGTTTTGCTGTCCTGGGAGGTTACTGGCCTTTAGATAGGAGTTTAAAAAACTAGCAGAGACACCAAACAGGTGTTGTGTGTCATGGACATGCAACTATTTTGCATTATTATGCAACATAAACACTCAGTTCAAACACCTCACATAATGCTAATAGAATTTTGCAACTAAGAAATGGTTTCAATCAATTAGAAGCCAGATAGTGGAACACTGTGACCAGAAACTGCATTTCTTAAGAGGGCATAGCTATTTTTCAGGAGGATGTGGATACACTACAGAGAGTTCAAAGGAGTGCCACAAACCTGATCCATGGGTTGGAAAACAAGCTCTGCGATATCAGGCTTAAGGAGCTCAACTTAGATTATCAAAGGGGATGTGGAGAGGTGAGTTGATCACTGTGTAAGGTACTTAGAAATGTTTGATAGCAGGGAGCTTGTCATCCCTGCTAACAAGGGCATAGCAAGATCCTGGAAGCTGAAGTTTACATAAATACAACTTTAAAATAAGATGGAATTTCCTAGCACTGAGAGGATATGGCTTGGTGGCACCTAACCAGTACAGATGTACTTGGCTTTTGGATTTCTCTAAGTGTAACTGGACTTCTGTTTACCTGCATGGTTTGATTCAGCTGTTGGAATAGGTATTTGGCTCCGGTTGCAGCAGTGGAAGGAGGTATCCAAATGCTTCATTTCAAGTACCTGGAAGGAAGTGACAGTGGTGTGTCCTTACTATGCTGAGGAAGCACACAGTCCTGTATTTAGGCAATGTTTACAATCACGTTTCATGTTTCTGAACACTAATTTGCTACTTGTGAGAGAATTTTTTTCGAAGGAATAACTTGGTTGTTGATGATTTGCCTTCTGAAATGTAAGAGGTTGTTTGCAACTGGAAATAGGATATAAAAGAAAGATTTATTTTGATCCATATTCTCTATGTATTTGCCCTCTATACTAAGATGGAGATTTTGACTGAGAGGGCAAAATTTTTTCAGCTCCTGTCAGCTCTTGAAGGATCTGACCTCACTAAACATCTATGGGATTTTTAGCACTTAAATGTTTCTCCCAAAGCATTTTGTCTTCTGCTTGTCTGTGTTGAATTTCATCCGCCATTGTGTTGCCCGATTACCTACAGTAGTTTAGTTAGGTCCATCTGGAGTTCCTACCAATCCTCTTGGGCCTGAAGTAACCTAAATAATTTTATGTCTCTGTCATAATAACCATAAAATAATTCTGTGTCAAAACAATTTTGTAAATTGGTGTTTCAACATTTGTCCTGAGTGCAGCTGAACAAAACCCTTTGTGTATAGCTCCAGTCTTTGCGCCTCAAGGACTCCCCTATTATACACCTGTTCTTGACAGATTGAGGCCTAAAACAGGATAGCTTAGTCACATATTAACCAGCAGGAAGAAAGTCTCTCCTTTTTATTAATGCCTGCCTACTAGCTCAGTGTTTGGAATTCAGTTCTACCTATAAATCAACATCAGAGACTACAACCCAGTGTGTTCAAGAGCTTTGTTTATACATCAAAAGAAGAACACAGACAAGCGCTATGATAGAAATATAGCTAATCACTTGCAAATACATCTTTCCTGTCAGTAGGAGCTTAACCTTTTTGTTTAATGTTGCTGGAGGAAAACGCATTTATTTCCATTCTATCTATTTTCTTTAAAGGAATATACAGGTTCACTACGAAAAATGATCATATTTATTGCTAATATAACACAAACCTAGCAAAATGCATCTGGGAAGCGTTCCATTGAAAAAAGATTTATGGAATCTTGCAGATTTCAATGATTAATAAAAAAAGAAATTACTGAGATTGTTAAACATGTTTGGCTAACCCATCACTTGATAAAATGATGATTTACTGAGAAGAAATATATCTGGGGCTTTAGCTTGTTTGTTGGCTAGCAATGAACACAACATGATTGCATGTGGCACATTGATTGGATCAATTTGACTTCACACTCTGCTCCTGGCTTTCTTAGCTCATTGGGGACTCTGCTAGGATTTAGCCGTAGTCTGCAGAAAATCCTAGAATCTATAGACCATTCCCTTTAATTTGAATGCTGCAGATTATGGATGAAAGATTCGTCACCTATAGGATTTAAAACTTCAAAGGAAAGGAAAATAAAGAGAGACAAAGGGGGGAAATACAAACAAAAATCCCTTGTGAGAAAGAAGTGGAAATACAACTTCGTACAAGATGTGGGGTTGGGTTCGGTAAAGCTCCCGAGTCTGATTTTTCACTTACTCACACAAACCATGCTGAACTCAGAGGCATTTGCTCCTTATTTACACATTGGGAAGGGAATGCAGAATTAAGCCCGTTTTCTTCTCCTGTAGCATAGTTCATTGCCAGCAAACACAAAAAGATCCCTACATTCCCGATTTGCTTTCATCTTTTGGGCTTGATGGTGTTTCCGTCAATACAAGTTTGTCATTGATCAGCAGCACGCGCTTTGTCAGCGGGATCAGGACCTCTGTATTCCTTGTAATCTGTTTTGTAGATAGTAAAATGTGCTACTCCCAAAGGTGTCGGTTTTAATGGAAAAAATGCAAGAAATCTGGTAGCGCATTGGATATAGGACCTTCCTTCAGATGACACAATTTGTCTTAGCTCTGTGCAGATGCAAATCCTCAGGTGGAGTTGGCCAGTTCCAGAGTATTCAGCCCCATTTGAAAATCCCTGGTTGAATTGGATGTGTACAGCACTGGCCAGCTGGGTAACCCAATGTCCTACCATTTGTAGTGGTTTAACCCCAGGAGGAAGATAAGCCCCAAAACAGCCACTCACTCACTCCCTGACAGTGGGGTGGGAAACAGAATTGGAAGGGTAAAAGCGGAGTGAGATCCAAGCTGTTTAATAGATAAAGCAAAAGCTGCACATGCAAGCAAAGATAAACAAGGAATTAATTCACAACTTCCCGCTGGCAGGTAGGTGTTCAGCCATCTCCAGGAAAGTTGGGCTCCATCACGTATAGCATTGTTCGGGAAGACAAACACCATCACTCTGAACATCCCCCACCCTTCCTCTCCACAGCTTTTATTGCTGAACGTGGTGTCATACAGTCTGGAATATCCCTTTGGTCAGCTGGAGTCAGCTGTCACAGCCGCGTCCCCTCTCAGCTTCTTGTGCACCCCCAGTCTCCTCACTGGTGGAGTGGGGTTGAGAAGCAGAGAAGGCCTTGATGCTCTGTAAGCACCAGCAACAACTCAGTAATAATTAAATCATCCCTGCGTCATCAACACTGTTTTCATCACAAATCCAAAACATAGAACCATACGAGCTACCATGAAGAAAATATACCACCGGTGTCACAGTACCTGATGGAGCTGCCCCCATCTTCCCTGTGGCATGTGCATTCAACATTTGTTCCTTTCCTCCAGCTCACTTCTGTAATGGCCTTGGTAGATGTTTTCTCTTGTCCCTCAGGGACCTTGTATCACTCAGTTTGGTCTTCTGAATTCAACACCAGTACAAGTCAAGAGCACTGGATCAATTTTAGAGGCTTTTACACTACCTGGAGAGGAAACATAGCCCTACTGCCTAGAGCAGAAACCCCATTCTCTGCTTGAACTCAAGAGAAGGACTGGGTGACTTCAGAATGTGATATCCAGCTAAATGAAGCAACTGTCATTTTCCTAAGTCGGTTGTTATGATCTAGTCTATGATGTCCACCCTTCAAGTCTTTCTTTTTCAGATTTTATTATTTCTACCCTTTCTTATATTTTTCTCTCCCTTCTTAATAGCACTGGTAGCAGAGATGTCTCTTCTTCTATCTTTCAGTCACTAGTCACTGCGTCTTCACATACATTTACCTCCACTTCGCTCTGCATCTCAAAAATGAAACAAACCCCAAATTACATCTTCTTCTGGGCCTATATTTCCTAATTCGATTTTTCTACTATTTTGTTCTAGTAACTCTTTACTCACCCTAATCCTGTAGACCACTTCAGGCTCCAATTTAAATGAAAGCTGCTCTGCCAAATAAGTCTGTCTTGAATTGCTCCTGTCATAATGTAAGCTACAGTTCTTTCATTTCCTGGAGTGCTAATGGTAAAAGTACAGCACTAGCGAGCATCACAGGCTGTACAATACATTATAAATAAAGGTACATGCACTACAGTATTCAAGATAAAAGGTATTAAGGTTACTGTAGGGGTACTGTAAAATTTAGTGCTCTGTAGAATATGCTAGTGGTTTCTAAAACAGCAGTCAGATACTCACTAGGCACAAAAACAAAGCAAATTCAGGAAAGAAACTGTCAATAGCACAGGCCCTAGAAACCTTCAAAGGGTTCAGGTCTGATCTATTTGCCCTTATTCAGTGATGCTTTTTTTTCATGAGCTGTTCCATCGAAAACGCAATGTGGAAAAAAGTATTGTGCGATGTAGAATAAGTCAGGACCTGCAAACTCTTCAAAAAGAGCTTCTGCCAAAACCATGAAGCTTGACACCAAGCAGGTTAAATAATGCTCACATAAACATACAACCTGTCTTGCATTTTTGGTTCTGGGTTTGTATTGTGCCTAACACTCCAGGAACCTGGGGAGCACAGTCATTTTCAAGACTCTGCAGAAAATCGGTGCTGAGATAGGAAATTATCATGGGCACAAGCAATAACACAGTCTATAATATCATGTCCCTGTTCCTTTTCCTGGTCTTAGATCACTCTGTTCAATCTCACCACCGTCACGTGTGTCTAAAGCAGCCAAGTTCTCAGACAGTGTTTGCACTCCTCAGCCTCAAAAGTAAGAAGTTTTGGCCCCACATAGCCATATAACTGTGGTGGGTTTACATCCAAAAAAGCTAATGGGAGAATTTCAAACGTCAAGATGTCCAAATCTTCTGGATGTACCTGCCATGTAGGTATCTCAGTGAAGGTTCAGGACTAAAGCTAATGAAAGGCTAGGACTTCAGGTATGGCTAAAGCCCCACTGGCCCTGACTGTGGGACAAAAAGACTGGCAACCAGTTTGTCTGTTATTTTTAAATGGCTTGACAGCATTGCTCAAGCTCCACTCCCGTCCCAGCTATTACTAAATGCATTTTCACAGTAGCAGTGTTTTGGCTGTGGTGGGCTCTCCAGAGAAAGCTTGTCCGAGAAGCTGGCATGTGTAAGGAAACGAAGTAGATGGCAGATGATTTCTTACAGTTTGATTGATGGACATCCTAATTCTCATGCTTTCCCCTATTGTAATCTTTTTCTGAAACCTGCACTCACATGGTATCTCAGTGGCAATCTTTGCTATTTTTTCTCTGAAATAATATTGTTCAGGGAAATTTCTGATTATTTGATTTATTTTTAATCCTGTACTGAAGTCATGGTAGACTCTTTGTTCAGGCAGGCATAGCCACTCTTTCATTAACTCTGTGATGGCTTAGCCTTCCTCTCCACAGGAACATTGGAGAGGAAGGTCCTAGACATAACGCATATCATAATATGGACAGTAACATCTGTACTGCCCATATAAGACCAAGTCAAAACCTCTTACCCTGTTCCTTCAGGTTCTCCTAGGTTATCTCTTTATAAGCACAATGGAAATACTTTGTCCTCTCTCCTAAATTTACTCTCTGGAGGTTAAGCCCATACTGGTTAATTTTTCACCTCCAGAACTCTTGAACTTGTGTTCTGCAGAAGTGTTGCAGACTCTCTGCTTTTCTTTTTGTAAGGTCTTTGTATTTCGAAATGATGTTGATACATTTGATATTGCATGTTTTTTAAATGGTTTATCAACAGCTTCCGATGGAGATAGAAAGGGACTGAGGGGAAGCAGATTTTTAATGCTAAAATACCACCTACCTTCTCTTCTAGGTTGAGGTAAAATAAGACATAAAAATGTAGAAGCCTTTTACCATGTCAAGAAAGATCTTGAGTTTATTTCCTTTAAGGCCTTTGTGCATCTAGACAGGCATTGTGGATGACAGTAAATCTTGACTTTACTTCTGATGTAGGTATACATGTTTGATAGGGACAGCTTATTTGCAGAGGTCTAGGAAAATCGTTAACTCTATGGCTCCCCATCTTCACAGCTGTCATGATAAACCTTTCATGAATGCTAAATTATCTTTTAAATGTGAATCCTGATTGGAAAAAGACTGGGAGGATTTTTGGAACAAGCATTAAACAGACATGGAAAGATGCTACTCTCAGCTTTTAATATTTTCTGTGAAAGAGTTGTTGGAGCACTTCCTGTGAAAAAGAGCCCATCCAACTCCATCTCTCTATGGAGGTACTCCTGGGTGCTGAGGACTGCTGACACCATGACGGCAGCAGGAAAGTCTCACTTGAAGGACAAAATGTCCTGTACTATGCAGAAAAAAAAAGAAAAATCACCTCCCACCACCACACTCCTTCCTGATCACAGATACATTTCTGTGAGTGTGGCTGAAACATATTAAAAAGCAAAAATTTCAAAGATGTTTTAGAAGAAGCTTCAGTGTCTAGGAGGAAAGGGGAAAACTTTTTCAGTGCTCAGAGGCCAAAATAACAGTACTGTAGAAAAAATACCAAATTAGAAAGATCTAATTACACGTGCTGCTTTCCACAGCAGAAAACAAAGCCCGGTTTTGGAGGGCCTTCCTTCCAGCCGATATACTTTATTGATCTCTGGTGCTGAGGTCCATAGCATTAGTTACACAAACAAAGCATTGTTTTTTTTTGAATTGTCATCCATGCGGCCTCCTAGAATTTGGTTCTGCTTAAATAGCATGAAATGCTGATAACTATTTGGACCATCATATGTCATTATTTAACTCTAAATTTCCTTTAAGTTACTGGAAACTTGCTGTTTGCTCTGCAGTACTCTGCATTCACCCTGTCATGTCTCCCACATACCATTAAAGCTTCAGGTCTGCATGCTCACTGCTTCCAAATACATGTAATCAGACATTGCTCAGCTGGGACCCCCTTCTGCAAAAATATGTACATGTGTTGTTTATCAACACCTGAGCAGTGTGAAAAAGGCGAAGATAGTCCTTAGTCTTAAGCCATGCATACCTGCTTGTAGAATCACAGCTTCTATCAGTAAGAGCTGAAATAGCAAAATATCTTGAGCTAATTTATTGCTTCTTTATTATTCCCTTTAAAAATGTAAGTCGATTTTAAAATAAAACATCCCTCTGAAATGGAAAGTTCAAAAATTTAACTTGAAAAAGAAAAGTCTATGCCCTATGTTTCCTCTTTTCTAATGCTTTATTTAAATGAAACTATTTCAAAAATGTCGTTGAATTTGCATGTGGCTTTGTTCCTTCCAGAAATACACAGAGGTGATCAGTTCCTGCCTCTAAACTGCTCAGCTACAAACTTGCATGAAGCCAAGGGGTTTATAATACAAAAATAATATCAAGGGCACAAATTGACTAAGTGGGCAGATCCAAGTACAGTGGGTTCCAGTGTTGTATGAGACCCCCCAGCATGTCCAGATCGTGTAGAAGGATGACCAGGTATGACACAGTGTTGCAGGTGACCCATTCCTTTTTGGAGTAGCAGGTCAGCAGTGAGCATTTTAAGTGCCACTGAACATACATGGATAGTGTCCAGCATATCTACCTGACTATATCTATATTAGCTAACTCACAATCCTCAGCTTACAGAGCAAGATCTGGCCATGAGATCATCAAGTCATAGAACAGCATCATTTAGGTTGGAAAATACCTTTAATGTTCCTGTAGACAGGGACATTAGGTCACCTTCTGGGAAAGGGCCGTGACATGTCACTTGTGAAGGTGAAGATTTCCATTAAGTTGTACTCTCTGGCTGATTGATACCATTGTCTCTCTCTACCACAGCAGATTCTACTCTTTGTTGGCTAAAAATACCCCATGCCTGTAACAAGCCACGGAGGTCACACAGAGGAAGAAGGAAGCATCTAAAGTGATTGTGAGCCTGGGCAAAGGGTGCAAACTGAGGTGTAATGATACAGGACTGAATAAATACAGAACAGTACTAAAGCATGAGATGTGATAGATCTGAGCATGTGCTGACCCTCAAAGCTGGGGAGACACATTGAGAATCCAGATCTCTGATAACTTTCAATACCAGTAAAGGAAAAAAAAAAAAGTGTATACATATACTCAGCTTTAATGTTGTGAAGAGAAAATTCTGCTCTTTCATTTACGTCCTTGGAGTTTTCCAATAAACAGTTCACGAGGTTCTGTCTAAATGTCCTTTCCAATGACCTGCATGCAGTCACAGAGCTCCAGCTGAAGGCCCCATGCTTAGACACTGATCAGATTAATAACATGCAGCATGCAAGCTGGAGCCCTTCGAGTGCAGACAGTGTGTCTAGAGGCATGTGCCACTTGAACAATATGTGCCTGTGCATAAATACTCCATCCCCTTCTGCCTTGTCATGGGGCAATTGCCCATCCATTGAGGACAGGGCAGTCTCTGCCATTCCAATTATGTCTTTCCCCTGTAGTCGCTGTAGTTGTCATAGATGCTTGAACAAAGGCAATGCTTTTATATGACTCTGAGCTGATGGTACGGAGGCCTTTGGGAAGTAATCAGTTACGATATTAGAATAGTGTGTGGTGCTGGTGGAGAGCTCTGCTGACAAAAGCCCTGCTCTCACAAGGTGCTCAACACTGGTCTGTCACTTTGTCGTTCCCACCTTTCAGGACTGGGCATCTTGATGCAAATAGACCAAGCAGAGTCTTCAGCTGCTCTGGTCTTCAGTGCAAACACTGTGATTTACAGCAGCAATAGCAGGATTTGGCATCGGGACCTTAATGGAATTATTTCAGAAATAAACTGGGTTCAACTTGTTTCGATAGGCTTTATTGCAAGAAAAACTATGTAATTACTTACAAGCGATTTACTAAGTAGCCTTTTACATGGATTTAGCCATTATTTTTTTGTTTTGTTTTAATTGCCGATGATTCTCTTGTTTGTGTTTCTTCAGCTGAACTCACTGATTGAAGTATAAGGGCACTCTTGTGAGGCTTCTGAAACAAAATCCACAGTGGAGTCACAACAGTTCACGCCTAAGTCTTTTCCCATTAATGATAATAAACAGTAGAAAATCCTTAGAAACACTAAAGGAGGCTTTAGTTTTCAGGCTGTCATATCCTTCACACGTGTTCTCCAAGAAAAAGACAGGGAGATATGAATACAGTGCATCTCCTCCTAGTGGCAACACAAGGGAAATCACAAACCCACTGAATTGTGCCACTGTGACAGAATGTCATTTCAATTGCCTTATTAACCATATGAAAAAATATATCACAACAGTGAGAAAACTTCTCAGTTATCTATATCTTATCCCTAAGGCTATTGTCATGAGCCAGTGGCATACTCAGGAAAGAGTACTAATTCACTTGTCAGCTGCCTTGCCTATTAAACAGGAGGAAAAATACCAGCAACAAAACTGAAACAAGTAATAAGGGTAAGAGAAAGGTCTGGATACCCTTGTCCACTTGATTTCTTAAATTAAACAAATACAAATACTTGTCCTGTTTTCCCTGTCACATAGCATTGTACTGGGAGTATCATGCTGTCTTCTAATTGCGTATTTACTCTGCTTAAAATGCTACATGGGTTGCACTTTAAAAACGTAAGTGCTGGAATATTATACTCCAAGTTCATGACCTGCATTGTAAACCATAAGAGGATGAGCAATGATCTGGTAAACCAAAACATGTTCAGGGGCTGGAAAGAACAGAAGCGCTGCTACGGATTAAGGAAATCTATTGGTTTCTCTATAGATAATCTGGGTTGTTTGATTAACCACAGACAAACTTTTTACAGTGGGAGGTGAACTGTCTCCATATGTTTGTTCCACAGAGATCAGAGACCTTCTAAGACAAATGCAAGGGCATGATTCTCCCTGTCTCAGCCCTTTGCATAGCTATGCAAAGCACTGGGCACTGAAGACAGCATTCGGTTTTCTTAATTCAGTATAATTTGGGAGATCTCTGCATCTTGATGAGTAGGCACATCTCCTGCAAAACCCACGTCAGGCCAGCCCACCCTGTGCATATATACCCTGTGCATATATACCCTGTGCTGATGATAAGACAGAATCTTAGTAGATGCAGTGACAGGACGAGAGTCAACAAACATAAATTAAAGCACACAAAAATACTTTTTCTTCTGTGAGGACTGTCAAACACTGGCACAGGTTGTTCCAGAGAGGTTATGAAGTATTCATCCTTGGAAATATTCAAAACCCACTGGATGTGGTTCTGGGTGACCTGCTCTAGGTGGCACTGTTCGAACAGGAGGATTGAACAAGGTGACTTCCAGAGGACGCTTCCAATCTCAACCATTCTGTGATGGAGCAATGGCTGGTTTGTGGGTCTTTGGCAGGATCTCAGTTTCAGGACTGTTGTATCTTCCTCAATACCTGAGCCTGTCTTATTCTTGCTAAACACATTCTGGGCCTGTGTTTTCCCTCAGTAAGATTAGGAGTTAGGCACAAGCAGTCTCACAATTTGTCATTCTTGCTGTTGCAATTCTTGTCAGAATTGCTTGCTTTTGAGACTAAGGATTGGGTTCACATCTCTTGACTTTAAATACTTGAAAGTTAAGTTTGCCAAAGGGAAAGCTAGTTAGTCTTTTCTGCCTTTATATTCAGTCAAGGAAAATAGATATCTTTGGAGTGCAATAAGCCCCACACAGACACTACAAGGCCCACAGACACTCTAAGGGACCTGAGCTCATCCCCTCCCCTCCCCCCTCCTACCCGGAGATCTGGCAGCTGGGACTTTGGGCCACGCTGGTGGTGGCACAGGGGACGGCTGTCTGCCTTCCTCTGGTGACTTTAGAGAAGACTCCAATGCTGCCTTATGGGGTCATCCAGAGACGATCCCTCTGCCTGGAGGAGCTGCCTTGAGCTGGCGCCCTTGTGCTGGGACCCCATATGAACTATAGCCCAAACATGCTGCAAATCTGTGTGAACTTGGTTATGGGCACCTGGACCCCAACCTGTGAGCCAACATCCCATCCTGACCTCAGTCTGTTCCTGTCCCCACAGAGGTACCTGTTGCCCAGGGTTCAAAAAATTTGAAGTACTATGGGAGCAGTTCAAACTGATTTTTGGGGGGAAAGCACATTGTTGCTGTCAATGACTGTAGGAACCATGGTGCTTGGTGTAAAGGGAAGGTGGTCTTTTTCACGGCAGTGAGCTGGGGATCAGGCAGCACTGGCTTAGTTTCTGACTCTGCCTAAAACTTCCGTATGTTGGACAAATTGCTGAGGCCTAGATCCAGAAAATTTCTTTCCTGAAGTTAAGCTGTGGAGGGGACTAGGATCCCAAATTCCAGATTGTTCTCCTTAGCCCCTTACTCCAGACATCAACATCACCAAATGTAAGAAGTTCCCCTACGCCCTATAGTCCTGTTGTCTCCTTTGACTGCGAGAGGTTTTGGGCCCATCAGGTATCACAAAGCAGAGACCCCTCTCATGACTCCTCTGCCATTCTCAGGGCACATGTTGACATTTCCAAGGAGAAATCAGAAATAGCCCCTGTTGCAGCTGGCCCCAGAGACACAGAAAAGGCCCTCACGCTGTTCAGCCTACCGATATGCCTGCCTCCTTTAGCCTTTCCTGTGTCGTCATCCTTAACACAATCATAACAAATTAAAATACAGCACACATCCCATCCGCTGGATTGAAGCAGTTGGGGTGTAAGATAGTTGGTATTTCCAGAGAGCAGAAAGCCAGGCTGGATGGTTCTGTTAACATTATACCATGACAATGCTGCTATTATTCATAGTCCTGATATTCAGCAATACCAAACTCACAGCTGTGAAAGTAAGTTTCTGTGAAAATATTTCACTGAACAATTTTTCTTAGTATTCATGAGAAGAAGTATTTATTCACGTGAAAATATAGATCAAATTCCTTCTTGTAAATTAGTAACAGACAATGCAGGGTATCTTCTTGCTTTTTTTTTTAATTTTATTTGTAGTAAATTCAGCAATTTGTAATCAGATCTTTCATGCTGGGAGAAAAAAAGAGAAAGAGGGAGAGAGAGACCCATATTTCTGCAAAATCATTAGTCTTTTTGGCGGCAGAGAGCTGACTCCTCAGCTGGTGTAAACTGGACGTAGCTGTACGGAAGACAATAGGGTGATGCTGATGGACACCACGGATATCATTCCCACTGCCCAGAGAAGCTAAGCCTGGATCAGCAGCAAAGTGTGATGAGCCTATATTAGATCAGACATTACCATCTTGACGAGGAGATGTGGATAAAAGAAGAGATGTAAAGGCAGAGCAAAGCAGGGTGCAAACGTGAAATCATAGAGAAATCAGACCTGCGGAAAGGCAGAAGAAAGTGGACATGGAGTGAAGGACTGAGAAGTTCGATGGTTGCAAAAGACTGGCAGAGATCTAAATGAAGAAGCAGGAGAGTCAGCAGGATATTGAAAAGGGAAATCAGTTAGTGACCTTCTCAGAACACACAACAGGGATTTGATAGAGTATTGGAGAGAGATTAATTATTTTAAGCCTTTCAATTCTGATCGGTAGTAACCTGTTACTGGATAGATTAGCCAATGGAATAAGCTACCAAAAGATTTGGCTAAAATGACCCATTTTATATATCTTTTACCAGTATAGTCTCTTCAGGCAGTTCTGATTTACGTCCATAAAACTGAGTCAGACAGAGGTCTAACAGTTCCTATGAACCTCCCAAGTGTGACAGAGGAGGAATACAATGATTTAGATGTTGAAATCTTTGGGGAGAGGATAACCTTTGGCTATGCTATTACTGGAGAATATCTGCGATGTGTATCTATATCTCTACAGACCAGTATGTGAAGCAGGGCCATTGAACTGGACTGTGCACTGAAAGCTGAATGAATGAATCCCATCCTGGGTCGAAGTTGTCTGCATAATATTGCTGCAGTTTTTATCATGACAAAGGCTCATCTACAGCCAGGTGTTAATGAAGTGCTCTAGCCCAATTAAAAATTTTCTCACATCTCTGGCCCTGTGATTTCCTCCATACTGCCATGAGACTTCAGTAGCACAAGTGCTTTTCTTTCAAGACAGGGCTCTACTCCCGCAGTAAATGGCAGGATCCCAAGATTGCTCAAGCTGTCCTTGACCAGTTGATTTGGTAGCATTTTACTTGGATCTTGTAATAGGATCTTCTTGACAGTTAGTCGTGGGGTTTTATTCCATGGTCTGTCGAGGCAGATACCTCCAGAAGGTGCTTAATTCTCCTGTTGATGTTCTTGTTATTCAGTGTGCCTTGATTTCATCTATATTTACCTTTCAGCTAAAATCCTTGCTTTTCAGGGGGAAAAGGATTTTTTTTTTTTTTAATGAGAAAAAAACTTTTAAGTGCCACACATTTTCCAGCCTACACAAGCCTGTCTTGGAATAGCGAGTTCCCACTTCGTACTCTTCCCATTTACAAGCTCCAGTCTGTGTTTTAGCTCCAAGAAAACTATGTCCGCATGCCAAATTATTAGTCCGTCTGTCCATCTGGCTTGCTAATCTTCCCAGCTTTTTTTTTTGTTTGTTTTGTTTCCTTTTGCTGTTGTATCTGTGTGTCTTCCTCAGGGAAAAAATTCTCCCTGCGGGTTAAATTGCCTGGAATATTTGGGTGAACAACAACAGGTTTGAGGACAAATGGAAGTGGATTTGCTTAAAAATATCAAGTGAATGTCTGTGGGAAAATGCTGCTGTTGTGACCATCTGTGTATTGACATATGTTTGCTGTAGAGTGCTGAAGCCAACATTCAGTGCTTCAGTGGGAATCTTGAACGTCCAAAAAATGAAGGGCTCAGCCCTCTATGCCTTGTTCAGGTCTGGGTAAGCCTCATTACTGAATTACACATGACGATCTAAAATGGTGCACAGGTGGGACTGAAACTCCAAAGGATGTCAACTGAGTTCTGTTTGGAGCAATCGGTGATTCCTTTAAAAAAAATAAAAGGACAAAAATCAACCAGACCAATCAAAAAATTGAACAAAAGGGTGATTAACCCATAATACCAGTAACAAAAATAAAAATAAATTGGAAGGGTGAAAAGTCTCATTTTGTCCATGAAAGCAGATTACAGCTTGCTTCAAAGCACTGAAATTTAAAGTCAACACATTCTTTTGACTGAGCAACCACTTTAAATCAACTTGGCATGTAATCCTAGCAGAATTTATGGTTTTGAAAGGGGCAGGAAGGGTAAGGTTTTTGCTTTAATGAGTCTGAGAAAAGTCACGGACTATGTAGCTGCTTCTTTGAAATACTGCACATCACCATCTAAACAAAAAGTGTTACTTAATTTTTTCTTCATCTAACTACTGTTTAATGCTGTGTTGTGGCAGAAAACTTTCCAAGATACTGTGTCCGAATTAGCATCTTTCCTACAGCCAAACTTTGCTATAACAGTTATAACAAAGAGAAGTTGTCTTCATGGAGGCCAAGGTCAGCCTGAAAAACCGTCTTTGATGCAAGAAGAAGCAATGGTGTCTTTCACGGGAATATGTGCCTTCACCTGCCTGAGAATGGAGTTACAGTAAGTGGAACTACATATTGAAACTATACATTAATGAACCAGGTAATCAGTAATGTATAATTAGCAATTTCATCTGCTTGTTTGAAAGGTGTTTGCACTGTATGCCAGAGCATTGACAACTCCTTTGCCCGACATTTGTTATGCAGCTTGGGCAGAGGTATGGAACACTTCCAGTCTGGTGGGTATTGACTCTCAACTAGCACTAATATAATTGGCTACCTCAGGTGCCAGGCAAAGGTGAAACAGTTTTCAGAGCAGGCACGTGAGAAAAAAATACTTATGGGGGTAAAACATGAAAACACTTCATCACCCAACTTCAACAACCTTCAGCATGCAATTTCTGTGGGATTGTTGCAAGCACCTTAATCTGTATTCCTGGTTTTGTTCTTCCTCACCTCATTTCTTCTGTAAGGGCCAAGGGGTGGGCTATTTTTCATTGCAAAGAGCCATATTTAGACCACCCTTCATTTTCTCCTTCCTGCACGTAGCTTTAGTTTAGGCATCATATCACATAGCAGGGCACCAAAGTTTACTTCCCTATGTGTTCTTCCTACCAGCCAGTTCTGGGTACACCCTGAAGGTCCCCATGTTATCATTCCACTTCAGAAGCAACTGTATCTCTCTAAAAGTTTTCATGAACAGGTATTTCAGAGAAAAAAGAAAAAAAAAATTGTCATTAAAGAAAGAAGAATGAGGTTTCAGATTTTTTTCCCACTCTAATGCGTATTTTCAATCAATCATCCATGTTGAAATGGTGATAGAGCTGTTCCTAATGGTAGTTTTTAGTTGAATCAAATTTTTTTAGTCATGGCTTCTAGCATGCGCCACTGTCTACCAAAGCATTTAATTAAATATTTTGGAAAGAAATTTTTTTAATGGGAAAGAGGTGCAAAGGTGGTGGTGCGGAAGTCCTTTTTTAAAAAGTCAAAGAAAAATAAAAATCTCTTTTCCATGTTTGAGCTAAAGACCCTTCAGAGAGGCTGGCATTTTTCAAGATTGCTCCACCTAATGATCTGCTTGACTTAACCAGCTCCAGAATTTGTTACTGGGTTCATGTAACTATTTTTGAGCTTAAATTTCTCCACTGGGGTTCTTAGGGGAGTCAGTAGGAAGTAAACCACACAGGAATCACAAAAGAGCTATTTAAAGAAAGCCCTTTGAGCTTTAAAATGCCTCTGAGTCATGGTGTTTGCACAAGTAAGGAGAGAGAGCATTGCCTTTCCCCCACTTTTTCCATATGGGAGTTTGAAAGTCATGTGTGTTGGAAATATTAAGGAAGATTTGGAGATTGCTGGAATATTTATCTGGCTGTCACTTCTCTGTGATCCTTGGGTCCAGAGCAGAGACATTTTGGTGCCTGGAAGTGTAGGGAGGTTTCAAAAAGACTTGAATTTTCCACCACCAATTTCACCATCCAGCAGTCTTTGGAAATTCACGCTAGGACATGTGCTGAGAAAATGGTAACATCCAAACCCTACTCATTTAAGTATGTCTTGAATGAAGCCCTTTGTAGACTTTCTCACATTCTTGACCGGGATGGGGGTCACTTCTTTATTTCTGCTTTATTGACTGAGCACAGAAACATGAAGAATTTAATGGTAAAAAAAATTGCTTAAAATATGCTTTTGAAAACTTGTCAGTAAGCTGTCTTAAAGGGAACTATACGCAAATATACTTGTTTGGAAAGGGGAATGGTGGACACATACTCTTAATTGTCGTATCTGCTGCTTCTGAAAATGTTAAGTCCAGTCGGTTCTTTGAGCAACAGTTTTTTCACTGACATTACAATTTTTTCCCCAAAATTTGCATTAAAGAAGAGAAGACCAGTTTTTGCTGGTCTAGGCAATTTACTGTGCCAGAAGCTAATGAGACATGAATAAGGCTAAAAATGCACATCTTTTCACTTTAAACTTTCCGTCTTTAAGCTGTTCCTGATTTTTCCTCAGATATCAGCACAACATCACTGTGCTGTCAAAGTCTATGTATGATCACATGGTTTTAAAAACAGCAAAAATCCCTTATTTCATCCCTCTCTTTTTATTCCAATCTAAATGAATGGCTCTGGGTGGGAAAAAGAATCTGCTCTTTTCACAGTATTAATAAAATCTTTTCTTGTTGCCCGCCCTCCTCCACCCCCCCACCCCCAC
>NW_010406455.1:0-16254 GCF_000710305.1 Buceros rhinoceros silvestris | reverse complement strand
CCCCAATAAAGGAATATTAAGGAAACAAACAAGCAAAATCCAAACCCACAAAACTCCTCAGGGCTAGTAATTACTCTTTGGAATTTTTTAGGATTTTTTGTAAGAGGACCTGGAAGATGAAGAATTTGATCCAACAAAGAGAAATTTCCAGCATAAGGTAAGTGATTTTACTGCCTGCTTAAGGCAAATAAAATGCAGGCTGCTCAGCTCTGCCCACTTTCAGTAACACTATGTTTTCTGGTCACCAGATCATGGATTTATCCCAACATGAAGATTGTATTCAGACAGGTAGTGTCCTTGCTTTGACTCACTGCAGAAGAGTGCAAGCCTTAGTGCTGTCCCAGGGAGGTCAAGGAAAGGGCAGCTAGAAAAGACAGAGAAAAACCAGGAACCCTTTCAGGGCTATATAAACTCAACAAGTTTATATAATTTGTGAAATCAGAACCTATGATCTGCTTCAGAATGAAAACCAATTCCACCCAAAATAGACAAATTTGCATCTTTGTGGAAAAGTTCTAATAACATTCTCTTGAAAAGTATCTATATAAATGAGATATTTCCAAAGGAAAATATACTTGCCTTTTGGAGCAGCTGCCCTGTTAATTTTTTTTCCCCACTGAAAAACTTCAGGAAGGTCTGTGTTTATCATTTCAAGTATAAGTGCGTGAAGAAAACTCACGCGTTCAGGTACACATACTCATGCTAAACTCTTGTAAATCCATGGATGTGCATTCACTCATTTTATTGTTTTCTTTCTAGAACTACATAAGACAATTTAGAACTTCAAAGACAATTTAGAACCAAAGTAATGAAGATGAAGTTCTTCCTCACCGCCCCAAACAAATCAAGAGAGTAATTCTAATATCTCCTTAGTATAAACATACTGTGAATAAGAACTGTAATTTTCTTCTGTTCTTTCAGTCAGATAAAATTGTATCTCACTCCTTTGCAATATTGCTGTGATTTTGCAGTATAATTAATACTCTGAGGAAACGCACACTGTGAGAATTTCTTCTAGAAACTGACCTGGCAGATGACCTCCATGTAAGATATGGAGTAAAACAGTATCTGCTAAGCTGATAACTAAAGCTGATAGAATAACTAACTCTGACATAATATTGCTCACAATCAGCAGCAAAGGCTGCAGATAGGAGGGCAAATAGGCAGGTGGGTTGTTCAGACCCTTGGCCCTACCACTGATGCACCCCTGGATCCTCCTGAGCACTGTGGCTGATCATCAATGTGCACCACTGAGAAGACACATAAGGGACTACACTGCCCCCTTTGTAACGCTGGTGCAGTCCAAGATGCTTACACCATGGCTTAGCTCAATAATCACTGTGGGATCCAGCTCTTCACAGAGTAGGAGAAATTCAGAGCTGGAAATAGCCCTGAAAGATAGCAGCCCAGTCCCCTTCCCTGGGAAGGGAGGAGGGTTTTCTGCACTGTGAACATTTTTGCTTTTGGCCATAAGAGCTGCTGTCAGCAGGATGCCGTGTTTTATTATGGTTCTGGTAGCAATGGTAGCAAACTCAGACCAGAACTGTGGCTTATAATTGGTACTCATAGATGAAATTCACACCGTTTATGAGGAATGGTAAATGATGTGTAGTAAAGTGGATTAAAACAAGCACTCAGAGTGTGCAGAGGCCCCTTGGAATCATGGCCTGATAATACTGATTACTTGTCTGGAGTTGATCAAGCACAAAGTGAACTACTAGCTGTAGCACTAGCATTGGTTATTCTCTCTTTAAGAGCATTAATCTTAAAAAAAAGCTGCCCACACCCTGGATTTTATACCCAGGAATTTTGTCCCTTATTTCCCTGGAATTGGTACATACAGAAAGGGGAAGGTATAGGTGATCCCATGGATTATTAGGACCAGCCTTGACTTCTCACATCCCCGTTGCAGATGGCTGAAACCCACCATGGTAGGACTGTCAGCTCATTCCTGTGTGCCTTATTTACTATCCCCCAGACCACCTGGAAATTTTATGGGAAGACCAAATCTGTGATAAATGTCAGGTCATCATCTTTGTTTGCTTTTTAATGAACATGCAAACAAGCCAGCCAACAACTTTTAACTCGGAGCAAGCCTGGGCAACCAAAATGATGTCATACAACCCCTGAAGAAGTGGAGGCAGCTCTCTAAGCTTCTCTATTGCCTGCGAAGCATCTCTGGGCTCTCCGATGGCTTATGGAGCTGGTAGGAGTCTTCGTTGTAACAACATTGCCACCTAGTGCTCCAGTGGCACAGTTCAGACAGGGCCTGGGAAATTCCGTGTTTTAGCAGCCTTAAACAAGTACAACGTCCAAGTTTTTTGGCAAATTTTTAATATTTTAGAGGAGTGGACAGGCTGCAAGAAATGCAGTGGTTCTTTTTGGCTGATCCATTTCAGTGAAAAGGCATGTAAAAAGCTCCTGAGAGGTGAGTAATTGACTGCAGTCACTGCACATTTCTAAAAGGAAAAGAATAGTGGTGGTCCTCACATCGAAATCTATCTGCCCTAAAGCTAGGAATAAAGCCTACACTGGTCATCTAGACTCGTTCTGCTATAAATAGAGATAGGCGGCATCCCCAGGTCATAATACATCCAACCTACACAAGAATGCGTTTATCGAAAAACATAGTTTCTTAATAAATGTGTTTATTAATAAGCATGTATATATCAATATACATGAAAATAAATGTATTTTAAAAATCCTTTCTCTGTTTCTATGCTCTCTGCTCATCATGTAGGGAGTCATAGGGACTCAGACTGCATGCCTAACTCACAGGAGGGTAATCCTGGGTGAAGTAAATCTGGGTGTAATCCTATGGCAAAGCTATGAAATGCCACACTACCACCTCTCCTGTACGACTAACTTTTAGTGAGAGTGAAGGAACTTGGCACGTCTGAAATAAATCAAAGCTTGCTTGCTTGCTTTTACAATGACGTGTGAGGTGTAGTTTCACATTACATTTTAGGAATTTGGAGTTTTGAACATTTTAAATTTGGTCCCAGTGACTATGCTACTACAAAGAGAGAAAGGATACCTGCAGGGTAGAGGTAGGATTTTAGTCCCAAAAGAAAACAGCATTAGAACTTCTATTCTAGAGAGTCTTGGAGAGAAGGGTCAAAGTTTTGCTGGCTGTAACTGTGTGAATTTGATTTTTTTCCAAGTGAAATAGCTGCCTTCTCTGCACATTTCCAGGTACACTGCAGGAGGGAGATTTCTGGCAGGAAAGGTGCAGAGAAGGGATTGAAACGGTCTGGATGCAGACTGTGTTCTTGCATTGTTCCTACCCAGCATGATTTTGGAAGTCACTTAGGTTACCTGTATTTTTTAATAGGAGATCTAATTTCACGCATCATTGTGGTAGTTTTCATCTACCTATACAGGCTTAAACCAAAGACACAATACTTAAGCATAATTCGTAAGAGTCTACCAAAGACTCTTAGAGTATATAGGTATCTGGTACCAAAGTCTATGCCACCACATCTTCTTATTGAGTCATTGGCACTCAGCTGGGTACTACATTTTGGGTACTCCCTCTGCCACAGAATTTAAGCAAAAGATAATCATCTTCCTCTTGTGTATACGTTCTCACGGAACAGTTGTATTAACTACAACACCAGCATGGGTATCTTTCTAGGACTGGCTATCTTTACTGCTAGCATTTACCCTAATAAAAACACACACAAAACTACATGTTACTTGGCTCTCAGGTCAAAAGTGCCAGTACAGTGAGAGCAAGCACAAGTGGTTAGCGTTTTGGGTTGAAATCTCCTGTAAAAGATGCTCCACTGAAACCTCTAGGCAACTTGCATTTCAATGAATCCAAATGCGTCTCCATCTGTCAATACAAGATTTCAGGATTACTCTATTGGCAGTGTCCAAGTTACAGGGGAACTGTTCAGATAGGAACTGCCTGACTCAATAACCCACAGAGACAAAAGTTCTGATATTTGTGATAGTTTACAGTAATGTGCTCAGTAACCTACAGCTGTATCTGGAAATGTAAAGGGTTTAGCAAATCAGTAAATTTTCCTTGTGGGCCTTCTTGTTCTTGAACTGGAGCAGCATTCCTCTGTGTCCTAGCTGTCATTACCTTCTTGACAGAATTCAGAATGGGATGTAACAAGGTGTCCAAAACCATTGGAGACAGATTTTCCTCCCATGCTAAAAATATGCAGTAGTAACTTGGTCTCTTTAGCAAACATCATGTGCCTTGTAAAACTGGTAAGTGGGAGGCTGGGAGCTCCTGGCTCTACACATGACTTACTAGATACCTGCAGAAGGGGAAACAGCAGCCTCGCCTCCTCTTAATTGTTTTACAAAGTGTTTTCCCTTCTTTTAGAAGTAAGAGGTGTAATCGCACAGAGACTAACTCCCCATAAAATGTGACTTCCTTGGAAACACATCTGGTGCCTTAAAATTTATTGATATAGTTATATCATCTGATATTGGTTCCCTCTGTCATATGGAGGTTATCTGTGTCATTATACCACAGTCTCCATTTGTGTAAATAACAGATGAACAAAGCTTTGATTTTCAGGTGAGCACTTGAAAATCTATGTTTAAAGGGTACATTGCATTCATTCTTGCCATCAAACACAGAGTTGGCCCTGACCTGAACCCATCTTTGACTTTTAGATCTGATTATTGAGTAAATGCAGAGAACAGGTGAAGGTATTCAGGGTGGGATTCATCACTGCTAACTGAAGGGGTCTATTCCTGAAACAGTCACACACTCTTTAAACAGGGACAAATATTCTCTAGTGGAGCACATTACCTTCTGATCTCCTTTAGGAAAGAGTATCCACCTTGGCTGTGCTGATTTTTCTGAGGTGTGTTGAAGAGGTCTAGCTCAGATTAAGATCTCTGCAATGCATAAGTGATGGCAGTGTAACCAGACAAATCCCACTCAGAGTAAGTCATGCTGTAAATTACTTCCTGCAATGTAAGGTAGGGATGAGCTCATCCAACTAATTAACCAATGTCATCCTGTGACTCAAAAGCATTTTTTTCAGACCTAACTTTTGTGACTACAAATTCCTTGACATCAATAGGCTCATTCCCAATAATTTCAGATATCTCAGTCCTGCTAGTGCGAAGCTGTTCAGAAGAAAGGTCATAGAATCATTTAGGTTGGAAAATACTTTTAAGATCATCAAGTCCGACCATTAACCCAGCACAGCAAAGTCCACCACTAAACCACGTCACTAAGCACCAAATCTACACATCTTTTAAATACCTCCAGGAATGGGGCCCCAACCACTTGCCTAGTAAGCCTGTTCCAGGGCTTGGTAACCCTTTGGCGAAGAAATTTTTCCTACTATTCAACCTAAACACCTCCTGGCACTATCTGAGGCCATTTTCTCTTGTCTTGTGGCTTATCACTTCAGAGAAGAGACTGACACACATCTCCCTTCCACCTCCTTTCAGACAGTTGTAGGGAGTGATAAGGTCTCCTCTGAGCCTTCTTTTCTTCAGGTTAAACACCCCCAGTTCCCTCAGCTGCTCCTGGTAAGAGTAGTTCTCAAGACCATTCACCAGCTTCATTGCACATCTTTGGATGTCAAGGACAATGACATTGACCATTGACCAAAGGGTCCTATTTACACAGAAGCACTCAAGCAGAGGTGACAACAAGGATGATACACCTCTCACTTAGTGGATTGAACACAGCAAGATTAGGTTTTTTTAAAGGATCTGAGTGCATAACTCCCATGGATTTTTTTGAGTCTGGGCGTCTTAACACTGCTGTGAATCTCATCAGGTGTTTGTGCACGTCTATAGCTACTCAGGCACCTGTGGAAATCTGGCTGTCAGTGATGGAGACTCCCTGTGGAGAGAGATCACAGCTGAACTAAACTGTGACAGTTAGAGCCAAGAGTGGAAGGGCTAGAGTAACGCATATATGATAGATCTTGCCAAACTAATAAAGAAATTATGTAAATATTAATCAGTAAATTTAAGTGCTTAATTGTTAGCGCTTGAACTTCAGGATGTATTATTTTTAGAGTAGGTTCGCAGGGAATGCTTTCATGTAGACACAAGCTTTACAGAAATGCCCTGACTATTAGAAAGTTCAGCTTATATTACACCAAGGGCAGAAGCAAATTCCAAACTTTCAAGACCCTCACGTAAAATAATTTCTCTATCACTCTCCCCAGACAAACACATCTCAGGACTGTCAACTGTGATATCTCATGGGCAGAAGTATGCTCTCTGGGCTACAAGAGATCTTGAACCAGAGATGATTTAGCTTTGAGAACTTTTAGCCAAGGTTAAATTCTGAAGTCAAATAGGAAAATCTGCTTTAACCTGAAAATCAGTTTCCCTGCTACAGCTGTGAAAACTAATTTCATCTCTTAGCCATCAGTTGGGGTGGCCAGTATAGCCAGTGTACCACGTTTCATGAGGTGTACTTGTCCACAGGGAGGAGAAGAAACAGAATTAATTGAAATAAATTTAAAATTGATTTTTTTACTGAAGCTGGTAAACAGTAGGGTTCCTCCAAGCTCCCTAATTCCCAAATGAAGAAGCACATCAGACTGTCATTATGCAAACCTGCCTAAATTCAGGTCCAAATTTACTGACTGAAAGAAGCAAAGCAAATCTTAGCTTTGACTGCAAATAATGAATTTTTCAATTTTGTGTTGAAAAAGAAAATCAAAAGAAAAGTCAGTTTGAATCCATCAGAAAGAAAGAAGTTTCATTATTTTTTTTCCCCTTAGTGATTTTAAATTTTGTGTTACAAAGATCTTATTTGGAAGACTAGGACCTGGAAGACAAAATGTTGGACATTGTAATCCAAGCGAAAAGTTTTGATATTTAAAAAGAGGAAAGCACAGCACCGGATCAGACCAGTATCCTGTCTCCAGTAGGAGATGTCTATGGACATATGTCTATGGAAAAGCATAAAACGATATATCTTCAGAATTCTCTCTCAGCCCGCAACACCTGACAGCTCAGGAATTTTGCAAGCCTGAGATCAAGCTTTGTGTCTAATTCAATGAACTTTTTCTCTGCAAGGTAGTATAGGCAACACTGGAACTTGTCTGAAATTTGAGCACTTACTATATCTGACATCAGTCTCTAGAAACAGGGAACCCCACACATTGACTTCATGTTCTGTGATGAGAGGCTTCCTCTAGTTTGCTTTAAATCTCTGACCTGTTGTTTGATTTGATCCACCTTATTGTTGCACCAAGACAGTGAACAATCATTTCCCAATGTATCCTTTTTTACTTAATAACAATTAAAAAATCCTAAATATTTTTAGTTTGCTGAATTAACGTGACTCCTCTTGTCTCTTGCCATGAGACAGGAAGGAGAAAATTCTGTGTCAAAGCCACTTTTCCCTGCAGCTGCTGTTAGTAACACACTGTAAAACCCAATACTGAGCAGGGCTTTGAAAATGCCTCTAAGTGCTGCCCTGGAAAAAAACAGGGCGTTACCTACGATCCCCACTGCTCTTGCATACATGGTAGAACCTCTTTGGACAGAAAGCCCTGCTGTGAGGTGAAAACTGGTTTGGCATCACAGCAGATAGAGAGGAGAATTCTGATCATGGCTGCTGTTGTTGGATGGGCAAAGGAAGCTATGCTTTTTTTAAAAAAAGCTCTCTCTGACATCATTTTATGGGCAACAATGCCAAAGCTGGGAAACACCGCCTCTGACACCGTAGTCTTCCTGCATATTTCCACTGGCTTTGCCTGACATCTGTGATTTGTTTTCACCTCTCATTGTTTTTACTGGGTTACAATTTGTGTCATATTTCCTGGGATGAACCTAACTAGGAAGAGTGATCTTATCTCCATAACAAGAGCATTCATAGACGTGCTTCACAGCTCAGATCTGGTAGATGAAGACATGCAAATGTGGTGGCGCCACAGCATCGAGTGCCGCCCGATCAAAAATGACTGTCAAAGCTGTAAAAATTCCCTGCACCCCTCCAAAAGTTTATACTATTTTTACAAACTTTTATCTCCCAGCCATTAAAAAACCTGTGCTTAAGGCCACATGCATGCACACATCCCCTGAGAGGGGATCCTTAAGTAAGATGTCTAAATCAACAGGGAATATTTGGGATATTTTTTCTTCTTTTCTGAACCCTGAGCGGTGTTTGTGGTATTTCCAAGTTTTTCTCTAATATCACAAAGTCTAAAATTTTCAGCTTTTATCAGACAGGTTTTCTGTAAACACAATATCTAGTACAGGTGTAAAAGAGTTTGGATAACCTAGGTATCAAAATTTGACCAAAGTATTGAGTTTTTCCCATTAATATAAAAATATCTCCCAATCCTCATACTAATAATGCATACTGGTATGTGTGTACATTTTCCACTATATAAAAGGGAAATGTTTGGCATCTCTTCTGAAGGTTAAATTGTCTCACCAACCTGCTGTCAGATGTCAATGAAAAGATTAAGGCAAGAAGACAAGAAATAATAGCTTGAGCAAGTGTGGTGGAGAAGCTGCTGGAGTATCAGTGTTGATCCTTACTACACTGAAGAACAAGGAAGTCTTCAGGAAGAAATTAACTTAGTTCATAGAAGATCTCTGCAAGACAGATATAAATTTCATTTTCATGATAATGAAGGTCTGTTATATGCTCTGGAGAAACTGGCTGAGACACTAATTCAGGACCTGTAGATTTTAGAAATGCTGAGCAAACGTTATTTTGTCTGATTTCTGTCTGGGTTCCCTCACTAAAAGTCTGCCTCAGTACTTTGAGCCCCTCACTACAAGGACATTGAGGTGCTGGGGTGTGTTCAGAGAAGAGTAATGAAGCTGCTGAGGGGTTTAGAGCATAAGTCCTATGAGGAGCAGCTAGGGAACTGGGGGTATTTAGCTTGGAGAAAAGGAGGCTCAAGAGAGACCTTATTACTCTCTACAACTGTCTGAAAAGAGGTTGTAGTGAGATGGGGGTCAGTCTGTTCTCCCAAGTAACAAGCGATAAGATAAGAGGAAACGTCCTCAGGTTGCACCAGGGGAGGTTTAGCTTGGGAAAAATTCTTCACCTAAAGGGTTTTCAAACCCTAGAACAGGCTGACCAGAGCAGTGGTTGAGTTCCCAATCCTGGAGGAATTTAAAACAAATACAGCTTTGGTGCACGATGTGATGATAGTGACCTGGTAGTGCTGGGTTAATGGCTGGACTTGATGATCCTAAAGATCTCTTCCAACCAAAAGGATTCTATGATCCTGACTCCTTGGATCTAGAAGGCTCCTGGCTTTTGTGTGGATATAGACTTTAGGGGTGTTACCTTACAACTACCAGCATGGCAGTGGGGGAGGTACAGAAAAACAAACTCCCATCTGGCAGTGGATCATCTCTCTGGTAAGTGCAGGCAGTAACCAGGTTTCAGAACAACCTAATGACTTAGCCCCGGTGTTGACTAAAACCATCAGCAAGAAACAGTTATGTGAATTTACACAAAGCATATTTCTTGGGTCAGGCATGAAATCAAAATTCCTTTAAGGAAGATGAGACTTTAAACACTTGCTGTCAGGGAAAAAAGTCTCCAAAGGCCTTATCTCACGCATGATACAGTCACAAACATCTGCTTCTGATTCAATTTTTCCTTCTGTTAAAAACTAAAGAGAGTGTTTCCAGATCCCTGGAGCAGCTGTCCCTTTTAAGCCAGATACATAGCAATATGACACACACTGTTGGACTGTGGATGGGAAAATGCTGTATTTATCAAAACAGACAATTTTTATCTCTTATTTTTGGACAATTGTTAGGCAAAGCGGTGGAAATCTATTACCAGATTTTTCATACAGTATCTTGAATTCTGAGTTAGAAACTGGTAAATATATGTGGCATATTTCAGGGGAGTCTCATCAATAGCAACGTGAGATGCAAATTCAACTGAAGCCACAGTTTAGCCCTCATTAAGAGACTCATTGGTGTCCACTTTATCAGGATAATGAGATAGAAAACAAGAGTCCTAAGGGAGACCTTAATGAGGAGTTTTGGCAGGTCTGTTAAAATGAGTATATGATGACTGATTTGGGGGGTTTGCTGTGGTTACATTTTCTTGCTAATGTGCATTTGCAAATATATCTCCAAAGCTTTAAAATGCATTTGGTGTCTAGTTCAAGCAGCTCTCCTCATTCTATGATTTTTAAAATCCTTCTCCCAAATTCCTACAGACCTTCAGTCCATCTGCCCAGCCAGACATTAGGAAACACGCTTTTTTTGCAGGCCTCCTTACAAATTATTATGTCAATGGTCAATATATGAAGCAGTCTGAATCTTACAGATATAATTAAGAATAATCTTAAGGCAAAAGCAGAGGAGAGAAAGTCCCAGTCAGGACACACCCCCTGTTCGAGCTGTAGCAAATAATTTAATCTCTCTGTGCCTCTGATCTCTATCTGTATATTGGAAAAACTACTGTTTGTTTGCTTGTGTTACTTTTCTTCTTACCATTAGCTTTTTTAAGCTTCTCAGACAAAACCTGCTTTGTATTTTGCGAACGTAGACCACACAATCTCTAATGCTGCTACTGCAGGATAAACATATCCTTATCACATCACATTCCTGCAGCACATCTCCCTTCTCTGCTTTCTCTGCAGCTTAAGTAATGTTTGGCTATCACACAGTACTTGATTGCTAATGTGGCCAATTAAATGTTATTTCATGGACCAGTGAATTTCCAGAAGCTGAGGGACTCTGTAGTGCTCTGACCCCAGAAGCGAGGAAGGATTTTTAATACGTCAGTATAGCAAATGGCTCAGGAATGCACCAGGCCATCAGCTGGTGGGGTCTGGAGCATGTACTTGAGAAATCCCTGCCTGTACCAGCCCTGTTCTTGCTCTCTTTCTCACGTCTCTTTTGCCAGTCACTACCTAGAGACAGGCTTCCAACTATAAGGACACTTGGTCTGAATATAGTAGCAATAAAATAAGTTTAACCTTTTATTATTATGCTAGTAATTTGATTTATTAACAATTTATTACTATAATATAATTTTATTACTACAAAGCAAGTTAGTAACTTTTCCCTGATCCAAGACAAAAGAGTTCACATATACACAGATCGGATTTGTCATCCTCCACAATCAATGGCTGCAGATGAATTTCCCGTTGGGCAGGATCCCTACGTACAAATCACCAGAGGCTGTGCAGTTGATGTGGTTGTTGCTGGTTGGCCTGGACCAAAACTGAGCTGTGAGTCCAGGAACCATTCTCGCAGTTAATGGTACAGTTTACCTCATGGCACAGCTGCAGCCAAAGAGACCCAAATACAGACACTTCCTTTATGGAAGATGTACAACAACAAAGAAAGATGTGCAAAACTCCAAAACATTTTGCCTGCAGAGACTTCTGCTACTGCCATTGCATCTGTGGGCTGTTCAGGACCCACAGGGCTGGCACGTCTAGGAGGGAGGAAAGTGATTCTACAGGGTGCCTTGACTGGCAGGGCTCAATTGCCTGAGAAAATAGAGCTGTGCTCTTCTTTTCCATTTAAAACCAAAGGCAAGAACAATGTTGATAGTTGCCTGGAGGTTGGAGAGCTTCTGCAGGAGAGACAAAACCTGGGTTCTGTGCTCCTCTCAACATGTAGAGGAGGTTAAACCACCAGCTCTTTCAGCCATAGGCTGGGATGGGACCATCTACTTCCATACCCTGTCAAGGCTAGACCTCTCTGTAGAAAAGTTGCCACCCAATGACTCAGTTGTCCTAGTGGAAATCTAGAAAAAAAATCCAGCAGTAGACTCCAGTTTCACAGCGATATGTATCTGGCATAAATTTTTATCCCAGAGCTGAAAAAAAGTGATTATACAGGACACATGAGTTTTGTTGGCTTTTCAGGTAGTTGGCAAAAATAATTCAGATCAAAAAATCCTTTTGTAAGATATGTAACATGTCTTCCTTTCTGGACAGGAGACATGGGCTCTCAGTTCTGTCCGGGAAACTGCTACTGCACTGCTGCGAATAGCTGGATTTAGGCTCCTTTCTGGCTGTGAGACGGAGTGGTTAAGGTGGCAGTCCTAAATGTGGAAATTTGCCAAGCAGCCCCTGGGATGAGGGCGGTGCACGAAGCCTCTGCAGGGATATCCTAACTGTTTTTTCTTGAAATCGAGAAGTTTGAGATATCAAAGAAAGACAACAAAGTTGTCCCATTTTTCTGGCAAGGCTCCAATTTGATAATTACTATTTCACCTATCCACATTCCCTGTGCAATTTTAATTGCAGAAGATTACATGTGTGTCTCCCTTGAATTCATGGGGCATTGCTCAGTTGTGTTTCATATTTGCCACACCACCTCCCAAAATAAAGTGAATTTCATCAAACCTGCCAGAGCAGAGGAATATATACTGAGATTCTTTACCTCTCTGTTTTCATACAGAAGAGAAACACTATGTCCCCATGTGCCACTTTCAGAAAAGATCTTCGGTACAGAGATGATCTGAGATCATAGGAAAGCCTTCTCTCTTCTAGATATCTATATCAGCTTGATCACACCAAGTGGAGATGAAACTTTTACAGCAATACCCTGTTGTTAAGATGTCTAATACAGGACTTGGTAAAATTCCATTAAAAATAATTTATAATGATATCGTTATTTTTCTACATATTAATTACGGTGACTGAGAAAGTGTATTTTTTTTCTAATGTTAATTTGCCTGATTTTTAACTCCAGGCAGTATCTCATGAGCTTTTGTCTATGAGACAGAAGAATCTTACAATTCCTGATACACTATGCATGTGAAGTACTAACTCAGCACTGTCACTGTTTAGTCTGGGAGATGTACTAAAAGAGATGAAACTCCTTAAGTTTTCCAGCATAAGAATTTCAGCGCTGACAGAGGCTTTCCATATGTTTTTCAGTTTTCTAACATCCTTCTTTTTAATGTCTAGGGATCTGAACTCAATAAAGTATTGATCTCTAGTGATATGCTTGGAGACAAAACCACTGCTCTTCATTACTAACCCTTAATATTCTTAATAACATAAGAACATTGTTAATTCTTATCCCTTCTTTATTTTTATTGTGTAAAAATGATGAACCAAGTCTTTAAACCGAGCCTTTGTGTTTAGAAGTATGCGTTTAAAATTGCTCGTTTTAAACATGTCGCCATTGAACAGTCACATTTAACTAAATATTCCAAGTCACTATATGTGACAACAGCGACATTTTTTATTTCTAAACAATTCACAGTGTTCTTTATGTGGTGTATCTTTACTTCCCAACCAGGAACTTGCTGGAATAGCGGCTTTTGTATTGAGGATTTATTGGCCTGTTTGTTACTTCTGGACATGCAGCAGGTAGGTAGTTAACTGTAGCAGCTCCTGAATCCCAGCTGTGCCTACTAAGCATGTAGAAACTGGAGAACATTGGGTCTGCTTCAGAAGTTTATCCCAAAAATCCCTTATCAGAATCCCTGCACTACACTTCTCCTCTGAAAACTCTGTACGTTGCAGAAGAGTTTTATTCAGAGCAAACTAGTTTTCGTCTGCACTACAAGCTGCCCCTTGACATAAGCAGTTTCTCTCCATCTTTGAACATCCCTATTTGAGGAATGGTATTGATAAGGTTATGAAAAATAAAGCGTGGAATCACCCAGACATTTCAGATTTCCTGGAGGGTTTCCAGTGACGCTTGTCTGTACCACATTTGACTCCATGGTACCTGCACGCCAAGCTGAGTCAGAGAAACTGGAGTCACTTATGTTTTTTATCTCTGAGAAAATACACTGTAGATGATTTCAGAATTGCCTCAGGGTCTTATTCTTGAGGTTTTAGTGTGCTTCGGTTACAAGGGGAAAACAGTATTAACCAGAAACCAAACAGAAAATAACTAAACTGGGTCATTCCACAGACAGTTATTATAAGGGCTTTCTAACATCTCCAAGGCTTTCCTATTTCTGTCCAGACACTGCTTTTACAAAGCACTCCTTTGGAGAGACAACTTGCATCTTCATTTTCCAGTCTCGTCTTTCACACTTGTGTGAAAACCTTTGCAGTCATTAATCACCAGCTTGCAGCAAAACAAGCAGAACCCCTCAACCTGTCTTACACCAGAGTACCATTAAGAAAAACAATTTATCACTTAACTCCACATCATTCGCATGTGAAGTTTATCTCTCCTAATGAGATGTTGTTCTCCATGGGTATTTTTCCCCCCTTTTTCATTATTACGGCTCCCTTTAGGCAGGTTTCCCTTGAGTTTTAATTATGAAAACAACACCTGTTATCAGGGCTGCTGCTGGAGTTTTCATCCATTCCAGGGAAAGCATTTGCTTCTCTGTTATCTTGAATGTCTTGAATGTCTCTGCGTTGATTTCCCAGAAAATGCTGTATCGATTTGATCTTGACATTTCAGTGAATGCCTCATCTTCCTCATTCTTCCTTCTTCTGAATTTTAGAAAGCTACATTCACCCTTGTTGTCTCCAGTCTTCTGATTAGGGAATACCTGAGATTCTCCGCTTCTGTTTTAAACCCCTGTGTGATCTGACCTTTGCTACTCTACCCTATGGTTTTTGAACGTGGTCTCCAGGCTGCTAGGGAAATGCAAGGATTCTTCTTCTTTTTTTTTTTTTTTTTTTTTTTTTTTTTTTTTTTTTTTTTTTGGTCTTTAGTCAAACTCAAAGACCTGCTGCAATATTTCTACACAAAGATTTCTCTGCTTTTAAGCTCCACTTTAACATTTGTTATCATATGTCATGTTTGTGTTGGTTTGGGTTGAAGAGCCTGATGCTTTCTCATGTTCAGTACATCCATCATATCATCTAATATTCAGTTATGCTTGTGTTGGCTTCAGGACCATGGGCAAAATGTTTATCCTGAAGTATTCTGGCTATTTTTGGAGTCTGTGTTATTTTTATGTTAGAGTTTTCTTGTACTAGAAATAATAAAATGTAGTGAATAATAAAGTAGTTCTTGCTTTCAGTGTCATCTGCCTTTATTTCGTATACAATGTTTCATCACTACTATGGGGAACATATAGAATCGAACAGCCAGAAAAAAGTTTTTGCTATAAAATAGTAGAGCAGCAGTTCACATATATCAACTTATACTAAAGAACAGAGAAAGGTAGGCTTAAAACACTGCGAGGCTTGTAATACTCGTCTTGGACAGAAATCATCAGCTGGACAGATCTATCAGGCAAAAGATCTATAAGGAAATTCCTAGATTTCCCTTAAAGTAAGTGATTTATCCCACAAGCCACTGTGTCAGATTTGAGCAATATCCTGGTCACCAGTCTTGGATAAAGCCAAAGAACTGAGTAAGACCTAAATCCCAAAGCACAACCATTTATGGAGGGAGTTTGGGATCCATTTTGTACAACACAAACCACCTAAAAATTGAGTGACTAAACTAGAGATTCTGCTTCCTCCTGTAGCATACAAAGATAAACAATTAAAGTGTCAAGACACTTGGTTTTAGGTAAGGGTGGATCACCCCCAGAGCAGCAGAGAAATTCTTCTGACATCAGAACAATCAAGCTTAGACTAATGCCTAATTTTTAGCTAGACAAGGCTAGGCTAGATGTTTCCCACCCTAAATGTTCCTGGATTTTTCTAACAGGAGTAGTTTCAGGTTTCATAGTCTTGTTCCAAATCTGGTTATTATAGTCTGACACACTAAAATCATCACTCAATGGGACGCACTTCATCACCCCTTCTTCCAATCCTCATCGAATGATTAATTCCCTGTCTTCCCATCTCAAGAAACCCAACTAGTACAAGACAAACAACTCAACAAACAATGCCCACAGCGTTTAGTTTGTCCAGTCTTCTAGGATGTTTCCAGATGAAAAAAGCAAACAGTATGTCGTGACTCCTTCTTTCTTCTCAGAGTGACTCAAATCAACTCCATTTTCACTGTGGATTTTCTGAATCAACGTTACTTCACTCTTAGATATATTGAAATAAAACCAATAAGCATTTATCACATTGTTTGCAAATAAAGAAGCAATTGAAATAAACCCACATTTAGATTTTTAATAAACAAACAAACAAGCATGCATTGGAAGAACATTACCATAAAAACTTACATTAACCTCCCTCCTCCCCTCTTTCCCACCTTCTCATCTTCCTTCCACGCCTTGTCTCTCTTGACATCTATCCAATTTTTTGTGAGGACAGGTTATGAGTATTTTGAAGACTTAGGGGAATAAAGGTGACCTTAATTAATTTTCACGGACAGCTGCTAGACCAAATTCACAGATAATATTTTGAAATCAATAAATGTGGGCATAAATCTAATGGGGGAAATATATTTAAAAACATATATATTAAAAAT
>NW_010406454.1:0-8217 GCF_000710305.1 Buceros rhinoceros silvestris | reverse complement strand
AAATATATATATATAAAGCAGCATGCCATTTTCATTTTTGATGTTGCCACTCAATTTTCTACACATTCTTGGCACTACTAGTATAGCAAGAAAGTACTTTATCAAAATTAGAAACTGAATGAACAAGAACTGGAAAAGAATACTATAAATTCTATAGGATGATTACAATTGTATTGAAATTAGGTCATACTGTATTGAACTGTTCAGGCACTTTCTATAGAGACTGAGACATCTCCATAAATAGAAGAAAAAGTCTTTATATATATATTTATCATGAGTGCTGTTGGATATCATTAGAAGAGGCTACTCTTAGTGCTCTCAAAAACTTTTTATTATTTACTAAAGTAATAGGAAGACAGCAGAACATCACATTCATGTTGAATTTAAAGAACTTTTTTATACCATTAAAGGAGGTGATCAAAAATTTTTGCGTTCAAAGTTGTGCTTTTACTGTATACATGGAGTTATACAGTAATGTGATTTCATATCGTTGTGCAAAAGATTAATAATGTGCATTAATCTGTGTAATACCATCTGTGTGCTGCTGCAATACAGAGTGTGCTCATATGCAGTTCCTAAGGCAAAGCAGCAAGGAGCATGGATTGATCATATTTCAGACCAAGGTAACATGATGGTGAGCTCTCCTATTTGCACACAGAAATTACAAAATCTACTAGATGTGGACATGGATTTGCAGTGATTCAGGAGACAAAGTGGACAGAAGAGATTTTCTCTGAAAATATTTTGACAGCAAGTTAAAACTGGAAAAGTACCTGTTTCCAGGTATGTTTTACATGTATATTAATCATTACACAAGGTCATTGTCAATCCATGGAAGAACTATAGAAACAATAAAAATAGGCAGATCCAAATTAATGAGTGTTTTAAGAACTATGAAGAGTATCCAGTTAGCTCTCTGTTTCAGGGGATATACGTATGGTAATAATGAAATCAGGGTTGTTTTATAATCAAGCTACATGCCCACTCAGTGCTACAAAACCTGCAGTAGACTGTAACTGGAAACCATTGAGACAGTGTTGGGTTAGATTTTAAGGAAACAAGTCAGAGAAAATGAACTGAAAGGTGATCCACTCTTTCACCACTTTTCGATGACTGTTGTGTCACCACTGCACGTATAGCGTTGAAAAGGCAAGTCGACCCAACATTGTTCTCCATGTTTTGTTCTGTTTTCCAATGCCATATTGCTTGTCAAGATGTGACTATATCAGAAAGAATCGTAAGCAGTAACATGGATCATCTGAATTCAAATACCGCAGGCGTGATCTACAGGCCTTCATCATTCTCAGGTTAGGTGTGTAGTGGACTTACTTCAAACCTTCTCTCTACCCCTTTCCCTGTGAGTTGATTTCCAGATGACATCATGGAATGTCAGCTGCATTTTTGCACTGGCTCTTGCCCGGAATACATTTTCTGCCCTGTCCTCTGTGTGGCTACAGTTACGGGGTATGAGACAAGTGCAAACCGACTTTTATGCTGATCTCAGAGCTGAGCTGTGGTATCAGTTGCATGTCTTTGCAGCACAGGCACATTGTGCAAGGGTAAACTGGCTTCCTACCCAGAAGTTCCCCCTACTGCTGGAATAAATTCTGGTGTAAATGTTAGCACTGGTCATTGTTCAGTGTCAGTTGGATCCAATGTTTGATATTTTGCATGGTGATTCTCTTTTCCCAAACAATGCTGAACTAATTACTTATTTTAATTATTTATTCTCACAGCTCCCTTATCACGTAGGCCCTTTCTCAGATTCCGCTGTGTAAAGAAAACTGAAAATCAATGGCATTTCAGCACGGAATAACAATGTCTGTGATACATTTCACATCATCACGCAAAGTTGTGCCTCTGTATTTCAGTTGAAAGACAACATTTGGAAGGTTTTGGTTATATTTGGATCATCTTACTCTGCTTGTTGATTGGTGTTACCAGGGTGATCTTTTTGTAGGATGACAGCTGCACCCAGCTATCCTCTGTAATCATGAATAAACCATTCCAGGACTCTTTACAGTCAACAATGACCTGAAGGAAGTTTTACAAGGATGTTCCTGAAATATTTTGCAGGAGATGAAGTTCTGAATGATATAAAAAGAATACTTGGATACTGGAAACCTAATATGCAACTAAAGCTCTACCATTCACAGTTGCATTCCATGAAGCCTGCTGAGCAGGAAGTGTGTCTTAGAACAGACAGAGCATGGCCAGGACAACGTACACAGCCTCTGAGCTGGGTACTGCAAGATGCAGGGCACTCTTGTCAGCCATGCAGCAACGCTCTTGAATAGGCTTTACTGTAAAATGTCTCTTGCTCACTTGAAAAAAACGCAAAAACAGGAAACACCTACTATGACAGCTGGTAACAACCTTTGTGATTCAAGTTAGTGCTAGGAACCAAAGGACTAATTTGTCAATTCTTTCACTAATCTTAAATATATAAATGAATATTTTGACACCACAAGTGTAGAACATGGACAGACAGAGTAGAGACATAGACAGGGATTTTTTTTCTGCTAATGGAGGCATAAGCATTAAAGTAATTAAAGCTGTACGTCCCTCTGTTTCCCTCAGTCTGATCTCTGCGTGTGTTCACCAGCTGAGGATAACTGCAGATAAATAAATTTTATCCAGTTTTAATTTGATTGATAGATTGGGAACCCCTTTCTCAGAATCCAGTGAATAGCGGTTACAGAACTGTGCCTTTTCATTTATTCATCTTCTGTTGGGCTTCACGATAGCTCCAATTAACTGTTTTCCTTACAGAACTCTGCTAACTCTCCGTCAGTGTTGCAGAGACTATACACAGGTGTGAATCCGGGCTTGCACGTTGTGCACAGAACTCTTAAATGAGCTGCAGTAACACGCTACTGCACTCCAGGCATGGGCAAGGAATTGACCTGAGGAGACTGGCTGCCTCGCTTGTAATCCTATACCCCTTTGAGAGCAGGGTAGTGATCTGACAAAAAACTGTCCCAGTCAGGGAGTCCAGAAAATGTTCCCAAAGCTGACTGACATTTGGGATTTTAGTCTGAACATTTCTCTGCTAAGGATAAACAAGAAAATTCAGAGCTAGCAGCCTCGTCATTGACAACAACTCATTTTTGCTGCTTAGGAGACTAAGAAGAAAAACCTTATGTTTAATTAGTATTAATAGTGCGTTAAATAGTGCCTTACAAAGACATACTGCCTTCTTCATAGGTCACATTTAGTTTGATGCATTTCTCTCCTTTATATTTTTTTCTCTTTCAGAATGGGAAATAGCAGCTTTTAAATAGTTACAGGTTGTCTTAGGAAACTACTGAGCTGTCCTGATAAAAACAGCCATACGGAGGATGCTTCGATAAAAAATGTTCTATAACAATGGCCATATTATTGCAATACACCTGTGGGATGGATGTTATTATATAAACATATCTACTAAATGTAGAACATGACTGAATGCTCAAGGAGGCAGATACATTTATCGCTTCTTGATTTTCCCAATCATTTTGACTGTCCAATTCTTATCCTTTACTGGCACTCCTAAGCAGGTTTTGGGGACATAGCAGGTTGCTGGTTAATGGAGATTAATTGTGTCAGCTATAGTAATTCTGTACAAAATTCAGTGAGACAAGCATTCTTCTGCATACTGGTGTGCTTGCTCTGAAACCAGAAGGGATCCGTGACATCACTACCAGAGCCAACTGGCAGTCAGAGAAAGGTGGTCCTGTGCTAGTGTGGGAGAAAATCTGTGCTTAGTTCCAAGTTTTCACAAACTTTGCATGTCTGAAACAAATCACTTAATTTCTGTGTTCCACAACTGCCTAAGCCAAAAAAAAAAAAAGTAGTATTAAACCTACTTCCATTTGGAAGTGCTGTGGGGAAAGCAGTTTCTCCCAAAATGTCCGCGCACTCCTCCTATCACAACTAGGAATACTTTAATACAAGGTAATAAATTCTTTCTCCTATCAACAAATCATCCCGAATCATCAACAAGTCATCCCAAAACAAATGGCCAGTAGATTGGCAAGAGCCACTACGGTCAGCATCACTGCCACACGATGCTCATGCTTTGCTTTGTTTTGTCTTTATCATCCCTTCAGTTCTGTCATCCTGACAAAAAAGAACTAGTTGCAGGCAGTGGCCTTCAATGTTTGCAGAGAACTAACTTCATCTTTCTGGAAAGGTTCCAAATGAGCACCCCAGGAGCACAAACAGGTACTTGTCAGAAAATGCATCTTCCTTTTATTTAGTCTTTATGCAAAGATCTCTTGGCTCTGTGTCTGGAATAATAGAAAAATGTCAAGAATTGACTTAAGATGATGCCATTTTTTCTAACTTGTGATCACTGTTATGATATATCACACCCACACATCCCTTATCACACACGCATGCAAAACCAGATACTCAAGCTCATGAAAGCAAAGGCACATCTAAATCAGTCAGGTCAAGTGTGACTAACTTGCTTCAGGTTAGCAAAGGGAAGCATGACTTGGATTAATAGTTATGACCATTAAGCCTTGATCTACAGAAGTAACTGATTCTGATTAAAAAATTACCCAAAGCCAACAAACTTGCAAGTGGTCAGATTGAACCTTTCCTTTTTTGAATGTGCGCTGGAACAAGTTGCTTTAATGGAGCTGTGAAATGCTTTGAGCTATTGTGTTATCTGGTTCTCCAAAACCAGGACAAATATTCAGCCGGGTCTTAGAAGGAGATTTTATGAAATACAAAATTGCTACAACAGCTGAAAGAAGGAGAATGATTCCATTGAGAGAAAACTAATGAACAAGTGTCAAAATGGACAGTTGGTGTCAATTCCAGAAGGATTTAAAACTTAGACATGAACTTGAAGAAACCCTGTTAATAGAGCCAATATCTGTATGAAAAGAACCTTGTACTTTACAAAAATCCATTGTGAACAACATTGTGAACAACATTTGACACAGCATGTATTAAAATGCTTAGGAGAAAATAATAGTGTATTAATGAAATAAATAGAGAAATACTATATTCAACATCATATACTGTGTTTTCCTTTTTCCTGAGAAAAAAACTCCAAGCATAAGTTGGAGTTTAGCATTTTGATGAACTTTGTTAAAAAATTCATTCTTCCAGAGAAGCTAAATCTGTGAGAAAGACCTTATGGTTTTATTTCTAAGATATTACAGATCAAATGGGGCAAAAATTTATATTGCTGTTTAAAAATAATTCTTTAAGATCTATACAGAATATTTTCGATCACGTTTAGAGATCAAGAGAGTATATACTGTAGAAGAATTATATATAGTTCTTTTTAGAGAAGAACTGCAAAAATCATTTTAGGCTTTGTATTTCAGCAGAGGCTGGCCTTGTGTTGCACACAGCTTACACACGATTCAAATAAAGTTTCCATACCAGAGAAGTATCCCATGACCGGCAGTGAGGGTCTGCTGGCATTGCTGGGTAATCCAAGCCCCTGACTCTGGAAGGAAGTGAGCCAGTGGAGTCAGTTGTGACCAGCATCATCAAAATAGCCCAGACACGCAGCCCAGTTCTGTTTCACAATGGAGCAGCGAGATCACAGGGCAACCAGTGACATCTCCTGCATCTTCTCCTGCTGGTCCGTACACCAGAAACACTTGTGGTTCTTGGGCACAGGAGGTTTTCAGTACAGAGAGCAGACAGATTACAATCCACTCTATATCTCATGGAGCACTTCTGTGTGTGACGTAATCTTTTTTTTTTATTATCTTGGGGTTTGTTTGTTTGTTTGTGTGTGTGTGTGTGTGTGTATTTGTCTGGAGGTCAAAGAGAGAGGTATTTAGAAAAGAGTAATGATATAAAATAGGAGATGCCTTGTGCTAGAGAATTTCAAGGACATTTAAGTATCACAGTGCTTAATTCTTGGGCATCCTGCTGTTCAGAATCCTTACCTGATAAGTAAGTACCCAAGCTCAAAGCATGTAGAAAACCAGCCACTTAAGAAAGGCAGTCTCAGAAATCATTAATGGGATTTAGGAACCAACAAAGACTGACAATGCACATAAAAAGTAACAAAGTGTGTGCGCCCACACAGCTCTATGATTGTCACACCCCTTGTTAGGGAATCATCACCTAATTGTGATTGAATTGTGGTCTAATTCAAGTGATATTTACTCATTCTGATTTCCCCTTCTAAAGAGAACGCAGAGATAAAACTCTGGCCTTGTATTTTAAGCGGTAGAGTAATATGTAGGAGACACTTTGACGCCCTGCTTGATTCAGAACAGGGATCTGTTTACCCTCGTTTATCACATCTCAGGCAAATATGCTGACCCCTGGGCTAAATTTCCCAGGGACTCACATGGGCACTGTCTGCCTTGCCCCAGTAGTGCAACTTTCAGGAATACTCAAATATTGATTCAGATCGGGATGTAGCCTGAGGGGGGCAGGCTCTCACATGAAATCTGGAAGACAGCTGTTCAAACAGCCAAGTACAGTATTAAAAAATTTACAGGAGCCTGGCTGGATCTTCTCCCTCCCTGCAAGACCAGACTGCCTTTCTTCTTCCATCCTTAATTAGCCTCAGTTATCCCAAACAAAGCAGAATTATTTCTAACAAGGAACAATGACATAGTTCATAGCAAAATAAGGCAAAAAAAAAAAAAAAAAGAAGGAATCTTAGGAAGTCCCATAGTCTGTCATATTTTGTTTGAAAGCTACATCACTCTTACCAAAGGTTTACATAGCTACTGCTCTGCAGCTAATAAGCCAGTCTGGTGTTTTTCCTTCCATCAGGAGACTTGCCTAAATCTGCCTTGTTATAACATTTTTTTTTCTACCCACATAATCAGCATCATCCGTTTACTCTGTTCCTCTTGGCAGCAATTGTTTACTGTTTGCTGATTGCTGCCAGCACTTTCTCTTGATTTTCCTATTCTCTAGTCTGTACCACCACAGTCATTGAACATTTACTCAGATGGTGTTTCTAAGCCTCTCATCATACTCTTTAGCATTCTTTGTTTTCTCTAGTTGTATCTGTTGTATCTGTTTTGAGGTGCAGCGCAGTGCCTGAACATGGGCACAGAATTACAGCTGAAGCCTTACCAGCTCAGAACAGGACAGAGAGGCTACCTCATGTGCCTCCTCCCTGTTTGTATGTCCTAGCGGGGTGTGGATTTTTTCTGCACAGCATGGCATATGTTCATCTTATGATTCACTGTAACCATCAGTTTCCTTCTTCTGTAGAATCACCACCTGACTAATTAGTCTATACTTCTGCAGCGGTCTGGCTTGCCTAAGTGCTCACTTGTGCCCTTGCCCTCATCAAATTGAAACCTGTTAAAGACCCTATTTCTGATTCATTGCAATCAGTTTGAAATCTAAGATGTCCTCCCGCAAGCTGATAAGTCATAACATCTCTGTGATATCTGCAAATTTGATGAGCATATTCTCTGTTACATCAGCCAAGTTATCAATTAAGACATGCGTTCCCAGAGGAGCAGAACCCTGGGAAGTCTCTCATTTGAGAGTTCTTTGATGAGTTTCCAAGGAGTTGAATACCCATAGGAGTTTCATTTTCCTAGTCTTCATATAAAGATGTCATATGAAACTGTGTGTGTGTATATATATGTAAAAAAAAACCCATTAAAATCAAGTAACTGACTTCTGCTTATCCCATAACCACAAGAATTATTCTTCTGTCATGACAGGACAGTAAACTGACTTGGCACAGCTTAGGCTTGAAGACTCTTTAACAGGCCCAAGACTACTCCATGTTGGCATTGATTGTATCATTTTCCAGTATTTTCACAGAAACTTAGGTTGAACTCTTCACCTACAAGTCCATCTCCTCTTCTGTTTGAGAATACACATACCATTTGCCCATCTATACTCTTCTGAAGTCTCACTCATTCCCCACAAGTTCTCAGAGACAACAGGAAATGGTGCTGTGATCAGTTCAACACACCCTCTAAGCACAATGATGCCAAAACAGTTTCAAACACCTACGTTAATCTCATTATTCTGCCTCTTGGTTTTCCTGTCCCATCCTGATTCCTTCTCCTTTTTGTTACTAGTGCTAATAATTTTGTTAACCAGTTAAAGGTACTTAATCTTTTAATCATAAATTGAATTAACAGAGGCATTAAACACAGCATCATCTGCTAATGGCTTTATCTCTGTTCAGCTCCCTCTGTTCTCTTACTCTTGCAATATTGAATGAAATTGTCTTCTCACTTTTTATGTGTTTTGACAGAGCTTTCTTGA
>NW_010406453.1:1824-2043 GCF_000710305.1 Buceros rhinoceros silvestris | reverse complement strand
GTTTGGGTCTCTTAGGGGCCATAAGCGATGACGGCAGCAGCATCTGATGCTGGAATCGAACCTGGAGAAGAGGCAGATCATAAGCTGCACCCGCTCCCCTTCCAATTCTCCAGTCTGGCCAGTTGGTGAGCCTGATGAGTGGTGGTATTTACCAGTGGAGAATAGAAGATGGAATAGTAACTCCCCCTGTCACTGACAGCTGCTGTCCTGAGGGTGACT
>NW_010406453.1:0-1670 GCF_000710305.1 Buceros rhinoceros silvestris | reverse complement strand
CAAACCTAACACCTCTCCAGGCGGCTGCCTGCTCGTGGATGGCTGCTCCAGACATGGTTTTTATGATGCCCATAATGGAGGGGAGGACAACTCCCAGTTTGACTTCACCTGGGAGGGACCACAGTGCCCCTCACCCTGAAGGCCTGTTTGGAAACTGTGGCCAACTCTGTTTTCTTACAGGACAATGAAGAAGCAGAGTCCTTTGATGGTTCCACTGGCAATAGTATGATCAGGACCTGGGCTCCAGTGTGGTGCAGAAAAAGAGAGTAGGATTCACCTGAGTGGTGAAGTGGCTTTTTTTCCTACCTGGTGATGACATCCTACTGTAGCCAAGGACAATGTACGATATCTCCGATGCCATCCAAGGAAACTTCCCTGGTTTGAGCCTTCACCACCCACCACCCCCTTTGGGGAGTAAAAGATTTCTTCAGGATATCCTGGAATAAATCCTTGCCCCTTTGGGGTGACTGACCCCTCGGTTTGGGTACTTCCTGGAGTGGGAGGTTCTCCCGTGTACGAGTGAGTGCATGCTCTCTTTTGGTTTGTCTTAGAGCGTGTCCCTTTGAGTGCAGGAATTGGTTGTGCTGTGATGTATTCCCAACTGACACCTGAACTTGTCATTGACTTTGGTCTGTTGGAGCACCAGAGATCTTTGACTGTAATAAATCTGCGAGTTCGGGGTAGCTGCTGCTGTCTGTTTTGAGGGTGCCTCTGTGACATGCACCAAAGCCAACTGTCCTGGTTGTATTGGGATGCTGGAGTGGTCAAACAGGAAAACCAAAGCTATGTGTTACTTCTTACTGTTATTACTTTTGAAATTTCTCGTGCTAATATATAGGAACATAGTGCACTTAAATACAGGATATAAAGGAAAAATTGGGGGGGTTATGAGCCTGAGTACTATCCTGATCCACATGGGAGTTGCAATGTCAGGTTCTTCATCAGACCTGCTGAAGTAAAGTTGTTAACCAAAAATTCGTTATAGCCCAGAAAGTGGTCACCGAGTGCTGGGTCCAGAGCTGGAAAACCCTCCCCTTGTGCAGAGGGTGCTGTTGAGGGGTCAGCAATAGCCTTCACCCAACACCTTGGGCAAGTCCTTACTGTTACCAAGCTGGTGTCTGGCATTGCCCATTGCGGCTGTAAACAAAATACTGGGAAAGGTTGAAACTTTTTGAGCAATGGCAACTGATAATATTCCACTTCTTGCTTGCTTCAAATTTTTTTTAAAGCTGCACAGGTGTCTCACTTCTGTTTCAGCCCAGTATTTGCTGGCCTTCACAAGAGGAAGCCTCACGGTGTGACGGTTTGGGTTCTGGTGGCCCCATGTGTCAGAGGCTTTTCCGGAAACACCACAAAATTCAAAGAAAAATCCCCATGGAGACAGCATGTGGGAGGGATGTGAACCTGAAGCGCAGCATGTTTGGAAGGACATGCAGTCTCAGGCTTAGTAAATAAATCTGCGTTGATGCATTGTGTCAGGTTAAACTGGAACTGGATGGAGTCCACCCCAACTGGAAAGAGTTGATGTCCAGTAGAAAGACAAACTTGCTCTCATTTTGTAGCCTTGTTTCTAAATGCCAGTCAGTCAGTGTGCTGTCTGGTCTTGCTGACCAGCTCTCCCCGCTGTCTCACCCACAGCTGAATACACCAGCTGAGAGCAAAGGCTTAGC
>NW_010406452.1:72661-72916 GCF_000710305.1 Buceros rhinoceros silvestris | reverse complement strand
CCCCCTTCTCTCCCCACCCCCACCCCAAGGGGGGAAGGAGAAAAGGGAAAGCCATGTGCATTAAGGTGAGGAGAGTTTACTTCAACAATGCGAACAGAGAGAAAATAACGCACTGCTTATGACTGCTGTTTGAAACTGCCTGCCCTTGCTGGTAGCCCCCTCTGATATATATTGGGCATGATGTCAGTGTGGTATTGAATGTCCCATTGGCTGGTTCTGTCTGACTATTCTGGGTGTTGAAATTAACCATACACT